>NC_056743.1:108643204-108768204 GCF_019279795.1 Protopterus annectens
AGTTAACCAAATGGTGTTGACCAAAGAGATGTTGACGTTGCTATTCATTCTTTTAGCTGACCTAAATCCGTATATAAGCCTTGATTGATGGAGTCTAGACAAAGCCATGTGCATAAAAGCAAACAAACAACACCATTCATTATAATAAAACAATATAATCACAAAACACAACTGAATGCGTTTCCTTCTGTGAATTTAAAAGTAGCAGAATCCATCAATTACTACAAAAGTAATACTTCTAAAACAACTAAAAGTAATCACTGTCATAAAAGCTAATATATACAGCACTACTGCCATCCAAAAGGAACCTCAACACAGCACTAATCACAAGTCTTTTAAATGTGGGTCTGTACCTCTGTACCCCTGCATAAATAATACACCTCAAATCATCGTATTCCATCTGCATAGTTAAGAATGGTAGACACTGTAATGTGTATATCTGCAAGGGAACTGAAAACTAGTGAAACCTCCGTACCAGCCTTGAACCACTGCCAAGTGATATCGCTGTTGGCAGCCAAGGTCTAACATTTACCTGTATAGTTTGTTGTATTCTAAATGCTTTGCAATATTTTAATGTAACTGCTTGAAAACCTCCCCCAATTAAGCACTTCTGTTAAACGGTCCCAGCTTATACTTTTTCTTCATCAAAGCTCAACACTAACAGTTCTCCATGTTTTCTGTTTGCATCCTGTCACCTCAGTTGCTGTTTGCAATACACTGAGTAATCCAATAACATTCAGGCTAATGTCTTTGCCTTTAGTAGTGCGCATATTCTGTAAACATCATTTAAAATGGAGATTGGTCTATAGGAACTCAGCAACATTTTAGTTTTGTATTCCTTTGCTTTTGCTGTGATATCAAGCTCAATGCCATCTTCCTTATTTTCAACTTATGATTCACTAATTTTCTATACAGCTCTACAAAAGTCCTCCCCATTTCTAAGTATATTTCTGGTGGATGTTAATTCATAACATGTTTCTGTTTTCTAACTACTTTTGAAATTTCCTCATTTCACTCCATTGCATTTTTCTCCGTTAATTTGGCTGAATCCTTTTGATCTGTGATAGTTCCATCTCATTCAAATACTGCTCTATAAAACTCTTCCTGTTTTGACGAACTCCTCTTTATCATACAGACTTTGATAATATTTCTTAAGAGACTTTGTAATCCTGTCTACATTGTGGCATTTCTGGCACAGATATTAGTAACAAGCCCCTATACTTTCCTATCAGTGTTATGCTAATCTTGCAGCTAGGTGCAACTAAATCCCAGAGAGAATCACCAACATGTTTTAGATGTAACATTCTCTTTGCCTTGTCAACTTTATAATCTATTAATTTTAATATTTTTCTCATGTTAACCTGTATTAACAGTTTACCACATTTTTCTTTAACTTAACTTTATAACCGTTCATCCTGAATAATTTTTAAGCTTCCATCTCTTTTTTTCCACTCCTTGAAATTTTTCTAAACAAACTGTGTTAACTGTTGCTTAAAGCGTTCCTACTGCTCCACAGTTACCTTTCTGCTTAGGTACAGAATGTTCTCAACTCTTTATAAAACACTTAAACTCGATTTCAAACTACTTCCCTCTTCATAAACAAATTCAAGAATACATTGTTTAAAGTATTTTTATTTTATATTGAGGATAAAGACTAGTATGACATAACATTAGCTATGTTTACCTGTTTGTAGAGACCACGATTTTGCTTACACATGCAAGTGTCTGGTACCTATTGTCAAAGCAATTATAACCCTCTTTGTGCTTATACGAATGTAAATATAAATTTACCATCCTCATAAATAACGCATATCTAGCCATAAACCATTATACTTCTGACAAGATTACCCAAGGACTCCCTTGTATGTCATTTTCCTTAACATTGTATTCCTTTTTCCAGCTCATATTACTATTCCTTCTTGAAATTCTTTTCAGTCTTAGTCTATTTCTATCTTGTTTGTTTCTGTGAGGATGCATGCATTAAAAAACACCACTTTTCCCCAGCTAACATCCCTTTACATGAGGCATACCCTCCAAATCTGTCCACTCAATTTTTTATCTTTAAAGAGCTTTTCTTGCTCTTAAAATGAAAAGTAGGTTTCACGTAATAATATCACTCTTAAATTATAGTTAAAAATGTACTATGCTCAGACTCACTACATCAGGCTTCACTTCACTTTTCTGCGCTACCCTCAATTCACACTCACCCCCTCTTACTCCACTATTGTACTTCCTACACACACATTTTACTTGTGACTCCTATTCCCTAAGCCTTCCAAGCAACCTTACTATCATACACATACTCCTGTTTCTTTTTACTTAACTCCCAACTTCCATTTAATCTTTTAGCACCGGTCAGTTACATTTCTCCCTCCCATACTGCTTTGCACTATATATATTCATGGTCATTCCCCTCCGTAACAGCACCTATATATTCTACATTTTATCTTATCCTTTTCCAAAATAAATCCTCACTTTTTCCTATTTTACCTGCATTCTTAATCTCTTGCCTTTAAATCCTCCATTCCTTACATTCCAGCGAAGATTATAGGGCAACCTTTCTTCCTTCACAGAAAATATTTCTTTCTTACCTACCATCTATCAGCTTTCACACTGCACCACCACTAAATATCCTTCTACCCTGCAACTTCATTTTCCTTCTTGGTTCCTACTTCTCCAGTACTGGTCAGCTATAACATACAGATCCCGTTACTCAATCATGCTGCTACTTGGATTATCCTCTCTTCTGCTACTGGGCCAGCTTCATCCTACCATGACTCTATAATAGCTCTCAGCGTATCTCTACCCCTGTTCCCACCACCTATTCACACTTCCTCCATACACTCTCCACACATCACACCAATCCTATTTAATGACACCCCTCACCTTTACACCAAATAGAGAGATTACCTTCATTTCAGCTCAAACTAAAACAAAATTAAGTGGAAAAAAATACTTTCCAAAAAACAAGTATCAGTAATTTCCCAGTATACTAAAATCCTTTTAGGAGGAGACATTTATCCTAATCCTGGCTCCACCTGTGACAATGAATATCAAAACTATTCTCTTCCATACACTGCTCTAACCCTACAATGGTCAACCCCCAAATTAGTAACAGCATTTGCAGCCATAAATGTTAGAAGCATAAGAAATACATTTACTGAAATATACACTTGCATTGTCCAGCATAAGCCTGATATTGCAACTATAACTGAAATGTGGCTTATACCCCAACATAAACAACTCCAAAATTACACCTCCAGCTTGAACATCATCCATAATAACTGCATAAAGAGGAAAGGTGCTGGTATTGCTTTAATATTTTCCAACATCCAGTACATTTCCCATTACAACAAACAAGTACCAAAATTGAATTCAGCAGAGGTTCTAATTGATTTCCTGAAATTAAATAATTATAAACAAATATGTATTACTGTCTTTACATCCCTTTTAGCAACAATACAGCTATACTGGATGATATCCTACATTGGATATCCATAACAGTTCCTTAACAAATAATACTACTAGGTAATGTGAATGACAGCTGGTTGGACATAAACTCTTAACTCCTTTACATCTAGAGTGAACTTATTAGGTTTCATACAACTAATTATTAGCCCCACTCATTATAGCAAGACATCAAATTCCCTATTAGACTGGATCCTGTTATTACACCACACCACAGGTACAGTGTCTGTCTCAGTGATCATATCCCAATCTATACAACCAGACATCACACACATCCACTTAAACACATGTTTATAAAACAATACACAACCTTTCCAAGTTTAAACAAAAATGTTCATAACTAACCTATCATCTGTTAACTGGAACTTCCTAAAAATCATTCCCTTAGATGACATGGAAAATAAATTCAGTACAACATTCCTGAATATCTTAAATAGTCTTGCACCTCCTAAAAGGAAAAGCCTAAAAAGCAATAATGCAATTTGGCTATCTACAAAGAGTAGAATGCTAATGCAAGGTAGAGAAAAAGCATGGAATGAATGGCAAAAATATAAAACACCACAATATCCTGAAAAAGTCAGAATGTTTTGCAATCCTACTAAAGAGAAAATTAATCAAGTCAAAAAAATTATACTATAGTACCTTTCATAATAATAAACTCAACCCTAAAATATTCTGAACAGCCATTAAAGAAATCTCTCATCCCAGCCATAAATTCAACCCTAACCTCTCTCCCAATAATTCATCACTCAAAATCACAATACAATTCAACTCTTATTTCATTGATATAGTACAGAATCTCTATACAAGGATTTTGCAGCATTAAATCCTAGCCCTGCCCAACAGCCACATATCACCACACCCACTTTCACCTTCAGTCCTGTGTCCACATCCTATATAGAACTACTCTTAAACTCAAACTATGCTTTACTTCAGCTGATGACCTTCCAAGCGAATACCTTAAAATACCTTAAAAAAACAGCCATTAGCATTGCCTACACTCTCTCAATCCTTATAAATAGGTCAGTCCAGGAAGCGCACATTTCCTCTCACTCCCTGGAAAAAAAGGTACACATTATCCCTCTGCACAAAGGAAGACATTCAACAGACATTACTAACTTTAGACCTGTAGCAGTCTCATCCACCTCTCTAGAATACTTGAAAAATGTATTCAAAAACAATTGGTAAACTATCTCCTGCAGGAAAAATTACTATCCCCCCACACAACATGGCTTCCATCCTTCCGATTGTACTAACACTGCACTTCTAATCTATATAGATACTTTCAGTAAAACAAGAGATAATAGCAGACTTGTCTCCTCCTTATCTCTAGCCTTGTCTAAAACCTTTGACATAGTTTGTCACAGCAAACTTCTACTTCTAATGTCCTTCAATAGGTCTTCCTTAGGCCACCTTCTATGGTATAAAAGTTACCTATCCAGTAGGTATCAGTCAGTAAAATGGCACTCCACCGTCTCTTCATATCTCACAGTTTCCATCAGTCTACCTCTCTATCCTTGGTCCCCTCCTGTTTAACATTCTTACCACACATTCCACACTCATTTGCCTTTCTGACAACATGGCACACCTCCAAAAAATTAATCAGGAAGCCTTAACAGCACATGAACTGTGGCTTTGTAACTCACAGCACATGTTCAACCCTAAAAAAAAAAATCCCTCTCCCATAAAAAGACAAAATTTAAAGTCTTCCCTCTTGATAATACAACCACTGAATTTACTTCTCGTTGGAAATTATTAGGGATGATGCTGGATGATCATCTTAAATTCAACCTGCAAACACAAAATTGCATTAAAAAGTCACATCAAAAACTTAGGGATACTTTATAGAGCCAGAAACGTTCTCACCAACGCAACTAAAGCTACACTTGCCACTATTTATCTCCTCCCCACACTTCTTTATTGTGCTCCCATCCTTACCAACCTTCAGGCATCACAAAACTCAAAACCAGAAAAATGCTCTAACAAACTTGCTAAATTTGCTGCAAATGCCACTTTGAGAACCCATCGCTTTATATCACTAAAAGATTAAATTGGTCAGAACTAACCCTTCAGCTAATATATGCACTGCTTCTCACCACCTGAAAAATTATCCAAAATCCATCTGCTTGTCCAGCACTGTTGTTTTCATATTGGTACATGAATAAAATAATCTTTGTGGGTTCTGTTCAAGCAGCTTTACTACATATAAATACATTACTACTGTTGACTATTGCCTCCAGCTTAAATAACTTATATACAATTAATGACTATGATCATGCATGCTTACTCCTTAACTGCTTCTACAAATGTCACTAAAGTTGTGCACACGTGTGGGTTATATATGTGCACGTGCAGCCTCGCATGCCTCTTAAAGATACAAGCACACACACTTTACAGTGTGATCTACATCCTGCTTTCAGAGGTAGACCATACAATTGTTATGAGACTGTTTAGCATACAGAAATCCCAGGTAATCCATAGATATGCATTATAAAATACTAAACATATAGGTATGCACAATCAAGTCCACGTTGCTGCATATTTCACATTTGGTTTAGATACTCGTCCATATCGTGTGACATAAAATTGGGAATTAGATTTAATAACTGGGACAATTTATGCAAAATGGTTGACCTGTGGAATGTTCAAATCACTTTCTGAAACAGAATCAGACTTTTGAACACATTCTGGTTTGGAAACAGTGTCTAACTCAATCTTTGATTGAGAGTTTACTTCATAGATACAGTGTTGTGATTGCAATGATGATGATGGTTGTGGTACAGGAAGAAGATGTTTGCGATTCCTCATATACTCCATTCCTTCAGAATTTACCAAGTAAGATCTCAGCTCAGCACAAATCCTATTAGATCAAAACCTTTTGTTGTCTGAATTCGTATCTCTCCTTTCCTCAATGGACAAAGTAGTTTGCTCGATCAGTCGTAACTAGATTTCTGGATATTACGCTTCTTAAACAATTGAGCCTTGCTAGTTTCAATGTTCTTCAACTTAGGCTACAACAAACTGGAAGAAATAGGTAGAGTAGTTCTAGTTTGTCTGGAAAGTAACCTTTGAACAGGTAAGCTAAGAATATCAAGAGGTATGTTTCTGAGATGAAGTAAATTCAATAATATATCTGCATTTTCATGCTTTGACCATTCAAGTAATTGTTTTGCACTCTGTACTGCTCTTTCAGGTAGACCATTGGATTGAGGATATTTGGAACTACTAGTGACATGCACAAAGTCCCTTTCTCTTGCAAATTTCTGAAACTGGCTTGTAAACTGAGTACTATTGTCGGAAAAAAAAGTTTGTGTGGCTTACCATGAACTGAGAAATGACGTTTCAACTTGGTAATAACAGCTGATGAGTTTGTTTGGTAGTAGATCCATTTCAAACCAGTTTGAATAAGAGTCCACCAGAAGGAAGTAGTGTTGATTGTTCCACTCAAAGATATCAGTTGCTACAGGAGACCAAGGTAGTTCAGGAACTGGGCTTAGCTGAAGTGGTTCCCTTTGCAAATGTGATCTGTTACTATTGCATACTGAATAAGTAGAAAGAATTCTATCAATGTCTTTCAATAATGAAGGCCAAAATACTAATTGTCATGCCCTTCTCTTAGTAAATGTAGTTCCTGGAGGGCGATAATATAAAATCTGGATGTATTCTTGTAGTAAGGAAACAGGAACAACAATTTTAGGACCTTTGAATATAATACCATCTACCATTAAAAATTCATCTCTGTATGGAAAATATGCTTGCACTTCAGGTGATACACTAGATTGCTTTGACAGCCATCCAACATTAATATAATGATTGAGCTTCTGTGAACTTGGATCAGTCTGAGTGTGATCTCTTAACTCAACAAGTCTACTGGTGGAAAAATTATGCACTGACATTACATCAGTCAAAAGTCTCTGCATCAAGCTCTTCTGTTGTAAGTCTAAGAGATATGGATAAGGTATCAGCCAAATAAAGCAATTTACCTTTAGTGTAGACCAGTTTTAAATTGTACTTCTGAAATTTGAGCATTGTTCTTTGTAATCTCTCTGGAGTGGAATGCATAGGCTTCTTTACAATAGTAAATAAAGGTTGATGATCTGTTTCAGTTTGAATAGCTCAACCATAAATATAATCATGAAACTTGGAGTATGCAAATACTATTGCCAGCAGTTCTTTCTCAATTCGAGCATATTGCATCTCAGTTTGCTTTAGTGTTCTAGATGCATAGGCTGCTTGTCTGCCCTCTTGAAGTATAACTGCACCCAAACCACATTTTGAAGCATTACAAGAAAGAATAACTGGTTTGTTCACATCATAGTATCTTAATGTGTGTGGGGAATGGTGGCAATTTTCTGCTTAAGGTCTTCAAATGCCTTCTGATGATGATCTAACCATGACCATGCAACATTTTTGCAAGTGAGCTCTCTTAAAGACACTGTCAACTCACTGAAGTCTGGTATAAATTTGCCTAAATAGTTGACCATGCCCAGAAAACCCTGCAAATTTTGTACATTATCTGGTGGTAACATCTTTAGAATAGCTGTTTGCTTAGTCAGGTCAGGTCTTAAGCCTGTACTCATAAACAAATGACTTATGTATGTAACTTCTGGCAGTCTGACTTTAAACTTCAGAGGATTGAGCTATAAGTTCACTTCACATGCTCTGTCTAGGACTTTGTTTCTGTCATGTTCTGCTACACCATTGCCTCTAACCAACAGATCTTCAACTATTATGGCACATGGATAACCTGAAACAATTTGCTCCATTGCATGCTGAAAAACTTCACTTGCAGGATTTATTCCAAATGGCAGCCTTAGGAATTTATATCTGCCAAATGGAGTACCAAAAGTAGTTTGAAATGAGGATTTGTGATCTAACATCACATGCCAAATTGAACTCTCTGCATCCAAAACAGAAAATACAGTGGCATTTGGTATTAGAGCTGCAACCTGTTCAAATGTGCACATAGGATGATACAGTCTTTTTAATGCTTTGTTCAGATCTCTTGGGTCAATGCATATTCTGTTTTCATGTGAGCCATTTTTATGAGCAGCTACATTGGCTGACATCTATTCTGTTGGTTCTATGCTGGACAAATCATACCTTGCTGCACCATTTTATCCAGCTGAGCTTTAACTTTATCTTGCATCGCTATTGGAACTCTTCTTGCTGGTCTGACTACTGGAGTTATAGCTGGGTCTAATTTCATGGATTACACAACTGGAAGTTTGCCTAATTTGTCATCAAAAACATCAGCATACTCTGAGAAAATGGCTTCTGAAAAACTGGAACTTGGAACTGAACTTACATGGTGAACCTTTTTGGCAAAATATAGCAAATTCATTCTCGAACTATCTTTAATACTCTATAAATATTGCAGTGGTCTTCAGGCTACATAGAATAACGAGTTGTAACAGCTCTCAGCCAAATAACATGAAAGTATTACTGAACCTTCAGTTTCAATTTCTTCACTTCCATAACCAACAAGTCTCTCACTACTGGTTACGTTGAGTTGTTCATTAGTTCTCACTTTTGCAAATGTGCCTGCTGATATAACATTACACTTTGAGCCAGTGTCTACCTTGAGCTCTGTGGATTTTCCATTAATCTGGATAGTACAAAATACTTCACTTCTTGTTAAAAAGTTCACAGCAGCAACTCTTTAACCAAGCATTGACACACCATATACATAGAAAGATGACTGTTTCAACTTGCTTTTTTGTGTGACCTTTCTTTACAACTATGTGAGGCTTGCTTGACCTCCAAAACGTCTGGAAATTATTCCATTTTTTAGACTTGTGATATTGCTGATCAAATGCTAAGCACTTCTGTCTTTTAGACTCATGATTCGAACCACAATTGCGACAGTTGACAACAATGCTAGACTTGGGTTTTACTGGAAATTGCCTGCATTGTACTGAGCTGATGTTGGACCTTACATCTTTCTTGGAACTCTCTTGAAAGCTGTGCAAGTTCTTTGGAAATCTTGTAGCTGCCATGTGCTTGCATACTATCTGCATGCACTCAGGAACCAACTGAAACCATGCTCTTGTCACTTACAAGCATACTTGTGTGTTTTTCTCTCACCTAATGGATCTGGCAAATCTCTATGGCTTTATTCAATGTTAAATCACTGCCACAAAGTAAAATCTTCCTCACAGCAACACTGGTAATACCACATACAAGCCTGTCCTTTATCAGCTCATCTTTTAGATCACCAAACCAACACATTTTAGCTCTTTTTCTCAAGTCAGTTATATAAGCTGCAAATGTTTCCCATGGCTTCTTATCTCGTGTGTAAAACAAATGCCTCTCTAATGTAATGTTCATCTGGGGGGGTTACACATTTCTCTGAACTTGTGCTTCAAACACTCAGGATCTTCTCTTGATTCAGCTTGTACAACAATTTGGCAATATGCACCTTCTCCTTCATATACTGCTGGTGCATACAGAAATGAATGCTTTCTTTCTGTGACCTCTGACCCAGCTAACTTCAGCAAAATGAATGTCTTTGTGTGTGCAACTCTATCTGCAGAAGCTGCTTGTATGAAAATATCATACTCTTGCTCAAATATTCTCCAGTTCTCTGCAGTACTCTGATCAAACACAAATGGTAGGGGTTCTTGAAATCCATCTGCCATATTAACACATGCCAACGAAGGGATTTGCAAATAAGCATAAACATACACACATGCACAAATGTTAGAATCAATGCAGATAATGGTTCAATGTTTTTGTACTCTGAACTTGGAATTATGTGAATAAACAAACTCCTAGTACTTTTGAATAGCTGGAGTTTGTGAAATAAACTTCTCAGGCTTTTGGATAGTTTTACTGAACCTTGTGAAATAACTACTCAGGCTTTTTGATACTTTCGGGATTTTATCGGTAAAGGTGAAAATGCTCAAGTCATTTATCATCATCTGATGTTCCACTTGGAATTTCATCAGTTGAAGGCAGGCATGATACAGTCATTCACCCTCACTTACTAAAGTAGTCATTTTAAGAATCATTCAAGAACTTTACAATGTAACCGAGTAATTCACAAGCACTGTAATACTCTTGTAATATCATCTGTTGTAAGAAAACACCTCTTATCAGTGTAAGAAACATGCCAAGTAACTGCACAATGCAAATAACTGCATATAGTACACTGAAATGTCCCTAAAATGGTGGTACCTTACTAGGCAACTCTTTACAGTACAAGAAGCATTCTGTAATGGTGGTTCTTTGCGATTGGACATACCCAGCACAGTAAACTTTTGTAAATAGCTGTACTTTGAATTACCCAAAACAGTTGCACTTTATACATAAAACAAACTCTTTGAAATACATGCACAGTAGTAAGCACACACTGTAAGCACTTTTACACACACTGAGATACTTCGAATAACTTTAGTTATGCCCTTGATAGTCATAGTTATGCCCAAATACAGCACTTTGCCAAAACACATGCAGTCACCTTGCTTTATTTCACCTAATGTGCCCTTTATTTTCTTTATTGTAATAATTTTGCTCATTTAGGCCTTTTTTATGCCCAATGCACTTTTCTTGTGCTTGTTTTACTCTAAACATGCCCAACTTTGCCCCAAACACACTCATTTTGCTTTACACATGATTGTTTTGCTTTATAATTAATTGTTTCATGGAATACTTTTATCTTAAACATTTCCTTTAGTTAAACTTTTCTTGCTTTTCATTTGCACGATAATGCGGTCTGTGCCCTTGTAATGTCCCTTTACTGTCTTTCACATCAATTAAACAGTTCATGTTATTTCTCATTACCTTTGTTTCTTTCTGGTTATGTCTGTGCACTTTTGTCTAAGTTTTACCTTCACTGTCATCTTTACATCTTATGGCTCAGTATATTCTTCTCTCTCCCATCCCTGTTCTGACACCATGTCTCTTTCATGTTGGTACATGAATAAACAAATCTTTTTGGGTTCTGTTTAAGCAGCTTCACTACATACAAATACATTACTACTGTTGTCTATTGACTCTCATTTAAGTAACTTACATACAATTAGTGACTATGATCATGCATGCATACTCCTTAACTGCTTCTACAAAATGACACTAAGGTTGTGCGCATGTGCGGGTTATATACATGCATGTGCAGCCTCAAATGCTTCTTAAAGATACAAGCACACACTCTTTACACTCTAATCTACAAGCACCAAATAAAATTCTATTCTAAAACTTCTGTCTGTCCACAAACCTATCAAATCTTCTGGGCATTGTTTGTACCCATACTATATTGTTAAAGCCTAAAACAATCAGTAAAAACCAAAAGAAAAATCTAGCAAGACTAGACTTCCCACTGTTTGGTTCCTTAAACCTCTTGTATAAGAGGCAACATGGGATTTATGCTAATGACCCTTTAAGGACATCAGGTGTTTCAGCTATATGGCAATTCTGAATGTCCATGACTTTTTGTCTTTTTAAGTCTATTTATGGACAAATTCAGGCCAGTAAAGCCAAACCCACTAGCTGTGGACATGCATGTTTCAGCCTTCTTATGGCATGGGGTCTTGCCACATTATTATGCCTTTCAGTATACAGTCCTTCTGCCATTAGTATGCTACAGCCAAGAAGGAGGTGTGCAAATGTTTCCAGTTCTGTTTTGCAAAACCTACATTTGTCTGTTTCTCCCACATATTCAACGGACTTTGTAAACCAACGTGTATGTAGCCTACTCTCGCTTCCCTACTTTGGACACAATAGAAGAGTCTTAATGGTTTTTGTTCAAGCAGCTTTATTATATACAAACACATCACGATAGATGTTTACTGACTATAACTTAAGTAACTTATATACAAACTTACTACAGGAATCATACATGCTCACACTCAAAATGGCACTAGGAATAGCACGTACCTGGTATTTATATGTGCACGCTCAGTCCTTGATATGCTTCTTAAAGATACAGCACATACACTCTGATCTACATCCTCCCTCTTTGAGAACTAGATCATGCAATGTTATGAATCTGTTTAGCATTCAGATAATACAAGTAGGTCTTTGATGTGCAATTATACAAGCCTAGGTACATATATACAGTTATCTCCATGTTGCTGCGTATTTAACACTGGGCATGGAAATTTGACCATAGCATGGGACATAAAACTGGGAATTAGGTTTAGCAACTGGAGCTGTCTCTACAGAATGTTCAACCTTGGGTGTATTTGGAACATCCTCAGGAATGGAAGTAGAGGTTGAAGCATACTGTGAGATGGGAACAATGTCTGGTTCACTCTGAGATCTACAGTCTGTATCACAGGAATAATTCTGCTATGATGATTCTGATACAGGAAAATGTCTGCGATTTCTTCTGTACTCCACACCCTCAGATACTACAAGGTACCTATAACTTGATCAATCTGGTCAAAACCTTTTGTCGTTTGTATTGTAATGGTCTACTTTAATAAAACACACAAACACCCAAAGACCTTTGACGACCTTTATTGTATAACATAATAAATGAAAACATGAAATTTTATTGAACACAATACCTAATCAAATCTGTGTAAATGAAACATGTAAATGAACATGAAATACATAACCAATAAGGGCAGAGTAATCACTCACCCTTGGATAAGCAGCGTCCCCCACTTGCTCACTTATCATTGCACTAACAAGGCACAGTTCCATCTCACCTTCAGCATTTCATCACCATTCCAAACCATCAATGTAAACACCTCCACCATCAAACCTTACCATCTCAAATCCTTCCACCAACTATCCGCCAGAGGGGGAACAAAAGAGGGGCAAGCCTGTCCCTATTCTCTGCCCACCAGACCCCACGGGGCTGTTCCCCCTCACACCATAACCCCGCTAACTAATCCCTCTAAAAATAACCCCAAATTTAAATGAAACAAATCCACTAAAGTGAACCCCACCTGCTCTATACCACATGGAATCCCTATCCTCAAACTCAACATGCCTGATAATACGCATCCCCATCCCCTTTCAACTGTTTTGTTAATGTAAAATGAATGGGTTTATATCATATAATTGAATACTGAGAACTTCAAATACCAATATCCCGAACTGGAAACTCTGAAGTGTAGGAAGTACGAAAACCCAAAACTACGAATATCAGAACTCCAAACAGCAACATTCGGCCAGCTTCACACCCATATGACAACGTAACAGCACATAAACACTTCACAGTATTACTAATGTGGGGGGCTTCGCCCCTCACACCCCCCAATGTAGGGTGGCTGTGCCACTCACACCCCCTACTTAAATATACCAACTCTGAGATCGCACCACAGTGGAGACAAATAGAGTACAGAAGGGCCAACTATGACCATTCGGAGTTCTGATCTTTGCAGTTTTGTGTTTTTGAACTTCTTACACTTCTATGTATTCAGTTCGATATTTTGGTATTTGGAGTTCTCAGTGTTCGACTTTATGATATAAACCCAAATTAACAGACCTTCTAGCCCTCTCATTTGCAGAAAAATTATTTGCTTCCTCCAAACTAACCTGGGAATAATCTTAGACCGAAGGATAAAGTTTCCTTAATGCTAAGCAATCCTCACAAATATTATAAACTAGCTGCTTCTTTGAATCTTATCCAAATCATTCCCCCCTAAATGAATCACCAAAATTTGCAGCAATCCCCACTGACTTTGCATCATGGTAAATACCTGGAGTATCCAGCTCCACCTCAAACCTCTTATACCATGTTAGGAAACCTTCAGTCCGAAACATTGCAAGCCCAAATTCATGCTATTGCTTCTAACCACAGCCCACCTAGCTGCGCAGTACAGGAACAAATGACCTAAAATGACAATCCTGTCCTGTGGGGGGGGGGATGATAACCACAAAATAAATCTACCAAACTTGTCTAACTATGTCAAAAATGCATTAAAAGACTACCACCCCACCCTCTTAATGAAGTCAATCGAACTACCTCCCTTCGCTAGATCAGATGCCCTACCCATCCTAAAAAATGAGTAGAAAATGTATCCCCTTCCAAACCCACACTGAGAAGAGCTCTTCTCATAATCAAATTCAATTGCACACCTGTTAATGCTCTACCACCTACTGTTGTAAAAACGAATCCTTGTGTTATGCCCTCTTTAGCAGCTCACAGTCGCTTTCCCCATGCCACTGGACACATCCATACTGACCTAAATTCCACCAAAACTACAGATGTTACTTTCCCTTCCTGATCCGTTTTCAGTGATCTAAGCCTAATGTGCACTGCCCTTGGCAATATAAGCACATCATCCCACACCAATGAAACAAATAAATCAGACACCTGGAAACTCCCATAATGAATCCATGCACTAGTTACACCCCACGTCACATATTCTTCCGAACTTCCACACATCCTGCTTAAACCCTTCAGCAACATTCTTAAAATCCCCGTAGTCACTGGCTATCGCCTATCCCTAGATAGGGCCTTCCCCTCTACCCCAACCTTTCAAAACTCACTCAACTGTCTATGACCTAGTCTAATCCTTTATTCTGGCCGACCGAGTGAATACTCCAATTGCTGCCAAAACCACCCTCACTGATTGTACTGCCTTACCCCCAGGTTGCATTTGTAAACAATTGTAAATCCCCTTGAACTACCCAGTTTGTCTGCCTAAATGGGATCCCATTAAACTGATGCAAAAATTGAGACCGCAATGCTAAGTCCTCACATGCTAATTTACAAACCCTTACCCTATGGTGCTTTACTCTTCCTTCCTTTCAACAGAAATGCCACCCACCTACAAAACATATGTCCAGGATGAACTGCCCTGCAAGCAAAAGTCATCAACCCCAATAACTCCATCGCATCTCTCACCTGGATTTTGCTCTTGGACTGTAGCAACATGATTTTTTTCCTGTAGAGACACCACATTTGTCCCTAGTAAATGAAATAAACCTTTGCCTGCATCCAAATTCAAACACAAGAAGTCTAACACCTTTGCTGGACCCTCCAACTTATGTTTAGCAATTGGCATCCCCAATTCCTCACACATCCCCAGAAATTCACCCATTGCCACCTGTCCACCCTCTCTCCCCTCACCCACTAGCAAAAAGTCATCTAGATAACGTACTGCTCTCTGCCGTTCCACCCTCTCTTGCCATATCCAGTGTAACGCTGTGCTAAACTTTTCAAAGGTAGAACAGGCCACTGCACATCCCATTGGCATCACTGTGTCAAAATAGAAACTATCCCCCACTACCATGCCCAGTAAAGGCTAATCCTCCTCCTCCTGCACTGGCAGCATATGAAAAGCCGACTTAATATCTACCTTAACCAGCCAAGGATCCTCAAAATTTCTAATGATGCGGACGGACCACATTATCTAGAAAAGCATACACCACTCTAACTTCTTCCCCAGGGATGAAATCATTAATGGAATAGCCTTCTGGAATAGATAAATGATGTATTAAGCGAAACTCACCTGGCCTCTTCTTGGGCATCAAACCCAAAGGTGACACTTTAATTGGGCAAATGGTGGACAATCAAATGGGCCCAACAATCTACCCACCTGACATTCCTTGTCAATCAATGCTCTCAGGACATCCTCCCTCCCCTGTACTGACTTCAAAATTTTCCCCACCTTACTATCACCCACCAAAGTAGACTTAATTGAAAAGCCCCTTGAAAAACCCTCAACCAGTTCTCCGGCCACTGCTGGCAGTGGATACTGTACCAGCAACTTCCTCAAATCCTCTACCTTAATAGGTGAATGGGTCACCTGGGCACCCCCTAGTTCCTCAAAAGGGCCCTCCCTTTGACCATGAAAATTGCCCCTACCATGTGCCCCTTGTAGTTCCATGAGTGGGCCACTCCATCCTCTCTGACCCAAAAAGTAAGACACCTGGCCCCCAAACTGGCTTTTGCCTAACACATTGGGTCACTGAATGTGTACTCATACACTTAGAGCAAGCATGGGAGAATCTGCAACCTCTCCATGAACATCTTCCTGCATTAAATTCCAAACAAACCCCAGCACCCCCTTCTGCTGGCCTGCTCATTCTGTTACCCATCCCAAGCTGTCCATCATGGTCAACAACCAAATATCAGGATGTCTAACTTCCCAATGCACGAATTTGTCAGTTGCCTTTCTTTTATGGAACTTTTGATCAGACCAAAGCCATGCATTACCTGGTCATAACCTTTGTGCCTCCTGTATAGTCAAAAAGTATGCTAGGAAGGGAAGGACCAAAGAATTGTCCCTCTTCGACCACACTGCCATACAATATATAAAGCCCCAGACCCAATTTTCCCATGTACTTTGCCAAAATGTACCCACATGCCTGTGACCTAATGCTGCCAAAAGGTCCTTCCCATTTGCCGTCTTGGCCTCCATCAAACACTGTACCCCATCTGCATCAGTCAAATCAAAAATATCTACAAACTCCCCTTTCCAAATCTTATCCTTCACTGCAAGTGATATCTGAGGAGTTAAAAGGATTGGAGCACCCTCCTGCACTAAAGCCTGTGTCATCAAACAAGTCCCCCGGCCGAGTCCTAAAGTCTGACCCTACCTCATCTAAACAAGGTTCCCCATCCTCTTCCAACATGGAAAGAGTATTGCTGAAACTGAAATCATGACCCGCTAAAGCCTATAAACCCACATCAACAGCCATGCATACATCTACACCCTGAACCCTCTATTAACTCTACCTTGCATACTCCCACCCAACCCCAATCACTCCCCACTACTTGTCCTTCAGCTTCCACCCCCACAGGGTCTAATAAATCATTACCTGTCGAGGCTGAAGGTATGTTGCACTGGTGTCTCAACCTCCGTTGCCCTCTCTTCAACAATTCTTGTCTGTCCTGATCTCTTGGCTTTAGCTGATCTTGCACTGATTGCTGTCTGTTGCCTCTTCCTCATCTTTGGACCCTGCGTGGAAATTGTGGCAACTGCTTCCGGCATCTCCCAAAACAAATCCTCTGCTTGTGCCACTATACTCGCTCATTTCTGCCTCATCGAATGTGCCTCTGCCATGGTCTCCAATTCACTGTCTGAAAAACAAATAGACAATTGTAAGTGCAAAGGGAAAGTGAGAAAAAAATACCTTCTGTTCTAAATTTAAGGGCTATAAACGTTAAGGAGTGCCCAATGTACTAGATGGCTAATAGCAGTCTCTTACATTAAATGGCCCTGGGATATACTGCCCTAACACTCCAGTCCCGACAACCACCCCAAGTACGTGAGCTGCACTGAAAATAAATGGCTTTTGCAGGTCTTGAACCCAGGACCTTGTACCCTATAATCACAGCAATGTACCACAAAGTCTTCTGAACTGACAGCAGCTGCCCAACTAACCCCAGCCTTGACTTAGTTTGCTGCTCCAGGTTGTCTATAAGCTATCCTGTTTTATTTCTCTCCACAGTGCTACCACGCATGCATGCATTCCCTGTCAGTTGATAGTGCCTACAATACTGCTGCCATGCTGCCCATACCACAAACCCCACCAGGGACAAAAAGCCAAACTGCAAACCCCACAATGACCAGCACCGCTTAATGACTGACCCGCAAATCTTTTCCTTACTCCCACTAACATGGAAAAATATAAAAATATTTATTTATTATTATTATATATTTAGGCTGCGAAACCACACCACCACCAATGAAAACCCTACACAGAGAAAATACCTCAAAGACATTAAAAGAAATCCGAACGTGAACCCTACACACAGAATAGGTTCATAGGCAGGTACTAGGCTATTGGCCCTAGGACCTATATAAGCCTAGCCAAAAAGATACCCTAGCTTTCCCCACCCACAAAAATTATTTTCCTGTGCCCCTGTCAGTCAGAACCACAGAAGTGATCCCCGAGGTGCATTTCCTATTTCCCATCCAATCATCAAGATTTTTCTTGAAGAGTGCTAATGAGGAGCTCTGTTTGACATAGATAGGTAGTCTGTTCCAGAGTATGGGAAGTCTCTGGGACAGGACTCTATACCTCCAGCATGTTCTGTTTATTGCGGTGACAAAGTTTAGGTCCCTAAAGCATGTAGCTTGGAGGGATTGGGATTTCTTTGTGGAGCATGTCCAACAGCTCTGGGTTTGACATAGCTTTGTATGTTAGGCAGAGATCGCCTCTGAGTAGGCAATATGTGAGGGAGTAAAGCTGGAGTTTTTTGAATCCATCTGTGTAGGGCATCTGTTTGAGGCCAGTAATCCTCTTTGTGAGGTATTTCTGTGGCCTTTCCAGTTGTTGTAGATGTCTTGTGAGGTACATACCCAAAGGGATGTTGTACTCTATAATTGGTCTAATGAGTGATGAGTAGAGGGGAACAATGACATCTCTTCTTCTGGATGAGAAACCTTTTGTAATGAGGTGTGCCACATAGAAGGATTTCCTAACCACTGTGGTGATGTGATTATCAAAGAAGAGACCACTGTCCACCTGTATCCCAAGATCTCTTATCACACTTTCAGTGTTACATAGACTACCGCCTATGTGGTATTTCATGGGTACAGAGTTTTTACCAAAGGGGATGACAATGCACTTTTTGGCATTGAGCTTGAGGCTATGGCTTTGACACCAGGCATTTGTCTCAGTGAGGCCCTTTTGTAGGATGTCCACATCATTAGAAGTTTAGATTATGGCTCCTAGTTTGCAGTCATCTGCGAACTTAGTTAGCCAAAGACCTTCTGTGTTAACCTGTACTTCAGAGAAGTAGATACCAAACAGGAGAGGACCCAGGACTGAACCCTGTGGTACTCCACTTGTCACTGGTCTGAAGGCAGATTTGGAGTCTGCAACTTTTACAGTGTGGGTTCTGTCAGTAAGCCAGTTGGCAACCCATCTTGCAACCTAGGGATTTATACCTAGTTTAGTGAGTTTATCTATAATTCCAGAGTGGGGGATGGTGCCAGGAGAGATCTAGATAGGCTGTGTGAACCATCTTACCCTCATCTATGGCTTTGGTGACTGCTTCAAAGAAGTCCATCAGGTTTAGGAGACATGATCTGCCTTTTAAAACCCGAACTGTGTGGGGACCAGAGTTTGGAGATTACCAATGTCTTTGTTTATGAGTTCCATGATGATACATTCCATGGCCTTGCAGACCAGGCTCATCAGGCTAATGGGGCGGTAGTTCCCGGGGTCTGTCATGGCTCCCCCTTTGTGGAGTGGGATAACTGTTTCAATGCACCATTCAATGGGCAGAAAGCATGAGGTGAGGCTATGATTGAACATGATACTTAGGTGGGGTGCCAGTTCATTCTGTAGTCCATGTAGAATGCAGCCTGGGATGTTGTCAGGTCCCATTGATGCTGTGTTCTCGGCTTTGAAGAGTGAGGTTTTTACCTGTGCAGCCGTGATTACAGGAACTTTGCATTCTTCCGGTATAGAGATGAGCCCTTTAGGGGGTGAGTGGGGGGTGAGGGTGAGAGGGGGGTAAAGTTAGCACTGAACCTATCTATCAGGATGTTAGCAATATCAGTTGGTTCTGTATATTTAGTGCCATTGTGCTGTAACTCAGAGCAGATCTGAGTGTTGCCATTAAGATTCTTGACATAGCTATATAATGCTTTGTGGTTGTCTTTAGAATCAGTGGCGATTTTCTTTTCATAGCTAGCTTTGGAGGATTTTATGAGGGATCCCAGCATCTTACTGAGGCTGACCAGGGAGTTCCTTCAATCATGGGATTTTACTCTTTTTTGCAACAGTTTCTATCTTCTGTTGTAGAGTTTGTTTATGGCAGAAGACCACCAGATTGGCTTCCTTTTTTTGGAGGATAGCATGTTGGTTCTGTTAGGGATAGCACGATCCATGCACTCATGTAAGTGCTTATAAAGTGTATCTGTGTAGGATTCAGCAGTTGTACCTCTATTGTCCATCTGCATGGGTGTCGTGAAGTTTGCCACTTCTGTCTTAAGAAGCGTGAAGTTGTTTTTGGAGAAATTCTTTACGGTTGTTTCCCTAATGGGGGGGTGGGGATGGGATGTGGATGTCTAGGGTGATTATCTTGTGGTCGGATCTGACCAATGAGGAATTGGCCTCTGGTGTGGAGCATCGGTCTCACATGTTGGAAATGACCAGGTCAAGGATATTTCTGCCCCTGGTGGGGGTGTGGATAAGTTGATCCAAGGTGTTGGAATTTATGAATTCTAGAAAATGTTGAGCAAATGAGTTGGTACATGAGTAGTTTTCCCAGTTAATGGTGGGTTAGTTGAAATCACCCATTATTAGGGTGTTGAGTTGTACCCTAATATTTTTCAGTGTATCAAGGAAAGAGGAATGGAAATCCTGGGGCATGGTGGGGTGTCTGTAACAAGCTACAATTTGGATTGGGGTCTTACCCAGAGTTAGTTGCACTTGGATAATTTCAGATGCATTATGCTGAGCAACTAGCTTGGTTGTGTGGACATCCTTAATGAATACGGACACGCCTCCGCCTTTAGTGTTTCGGTCCGGGTTAGGTGGCTGAAAGGTGTCGTATGAATTATAGCCTGGTAATGCAGGGGTGCTCTCTGGAGATTTGAACCGGGTCTCCATCACTGCACAGATGTCCATGTTCTCCATTTTAAGGAGTGACTCGAGCGAGTGCATTTTGAGGTTTAGACTTCTAGCATTGAGTAGCATTACCCTCAGATTTTGCACATGTGTGGATAGCCGTTAATGGCCCGTGAAAAGTCATGAAACCACAACCATCAATGAAAACTGGGAAAAAGATCCTGCATACAGAAAAGATCCCACAAACCAATGCAAGGACTCCAAGCATGAACCCGACACATAGAAAACACTTATAACACAACAAACCACTGCAAAGCCAACCACCAATGAACACCACACATCAACTGGGCACCCCTGAAGGCCGTGCTGCCTCATCCAACCCTCAGACCACTGAATAACTGAACTCCATAAAATCACCTACCCTAAACCACCAATGCATTCCAAAGAACCTTAAAGGGAGGCAACAGAGCATATCTCATCGCAGTAAGCTACTGGGGAACTACTAGTCAAACCACACCACATTCTTGCTGACCTTCCCTTACCTATGAGCCCTAGGACCTCTGCATCAAACCCTGTCTCACCAAAGCAGCAAAAAAAAAAAAAATTCGATACCTACATCTTCCATCCCATTCCTTGCAATAAACCAGTAACTGATCTTACCTTGTTGCCTGCATAAACCACCCAAGGCCTACCTTACTCTCCTCAGGTCATCTAGCATGTGATCCTACTTCAACAAGGTCACACCAAATGTGACTCCCAACAACTAAAACCTACCCAAAAAGCCTACAGGGCCCATCCCCAAACCTATCTCACTTCCTCCATCAGCTTCCATCCTTTTTTACCCTTTCTTGACCACTCCCATCAAACTCATTACCATCTTACGTACCATTTTCTTATATCCCAGCCCCCCCACTACTAAAGATGTCCTGTGACAACTTTTGTCTGTTCCAAATTTCATTTCTCACTGCCTGTCCTTCCCTCAGTAGATGAAAAGATTTGCTCGATTTATCATAACTGGACTTCCGGATAGAATGGTTCTTGAATAATTGAACCTTGATGGTTCTGTTCTTAGCTTTAGGTTTCAATAAACTGGAAATAATAGGTAACTTTATTCTGATTTGCCTGGATGGAAGCCTTTCAGCAATTGAGCCAAGTTTATTGTTATGTTTCAGTATTGTTATGCTTTGACCTTTCGAGTAATTGCTTTGCAGTCTGCACTGCACGTTCAGCTAGTCCATTTGATTGTGGATATTCCGGACTGCTAGTAATATGTACAAAGTCCCATTCTCTTGCAAATTTCTGACATAACTGACTAGTAAATCGAGTACCATTATCAGAAATAACTTTGTAACATGGACTGAGAAATGAAGTTTCAACTTAGTAATAACAGTAGTGGATGTTAAATTAGGTAGTAAGTCAGTCTTCTATATGCCACTATTACAAGTCAGGAACCTTCATGACCAAGTTACTGTTTTGGTTTCTGACAATAATTTGGCGAGTCATTCCCTTGTTCCTCGTGACACTACACTATCTCTTAGATTTATTACTACCTTTAATATTGATAGTATTAATTGTTGGAATATTATCAAGAAAAACTGGGATTTATTTAAAGTAGATCCGAATGTTTTTACGAAGTTGGGGTCTAGTCCTCAAATTACATATAGGAAAGCCAACAATTTATAAGCAATGTTTGAACATCAAAAATGTCTGCAGTCTAGGGCTTTTGGCATGTTCAAATGCCAGGCGTGCAACTATTGTAAATATATTATTGAATCTAATAGGTTCAAAGTGCACAACCGAGAATTTAAGCTAAAGTGTAGATCAAATTGTAATTCTACTATGCTAATCTATTTAGCTTTATGCCAAAACTGTTTAGCGTTTTATGTAGGTAAGATGGAGCTGAAGCTCCGTGAACGTATATACGAACACATCTACGCTATAAAGAAGGAGAAATTAGACAACGCATTGGCCAAACATGTACTTGCCTTTCCTGATCATAATTTCAAATTTATAGTCATCGAGCAGGTTAGCCAAGACACCAGGGGTGGCCCGATACAATTCAGATTAGAAGAACACGAGTTATTCTGGCAGATAAGGCTTAACGCATACCATTTCCCTGGTTTAAATGATTATTGTTCCATTTCAAGTGTTCTTAAATTGTTGAGCCTGAAAAGATGATTGATCTTTTAACATTTTTAATATTTCTGGGTTAAAATGTTAATATTGTTCATAATTCATAATTTTTGCTGAAGATAGCAGCATTTACATTATACATTTATTTTGTTATTTTACAAAATCCTAGTTTGTTAGTAGTTGTTGATTTTTTACTTTTTTATATATTTAAGAATATAGGTTAACATTTTGTATATACATGTTTTTCATTCTGTGTATTTAATTATGGTATGATATTTATAGTTGTATTTATAATTATGTCTGAGTCTTCGATGTTGGGTCCATTTGACTTTAAATGTAGAACCCAGAAAAGGTTAGCTTGAGCTTAAATTGCTAGTAGCAGTTTTAATTGCTAACAGCAGTTTTTAATTGTTCTGTGTTATTTAATGAGGACTATTCTTTACAATGTATCATTGTCTGAAGAAGTTTGCCTAAGAAGGCAAACAAAAAGCGCTTCACATCATTAAACTCCAGTTTTAGTAGTTCGGTTTGCCGTTCTGTCATTACAGCTTTTTGTTCATCAGTCTCAACAAAGTTTGAACAAGAGTCTACCAATACTAAGTAGTGTTGATTGTCTCACTCAAAGATATCAGTGGCTACTGTTGACCAAGGTAGTTTAGGGATTTGACTTAGCTGAAGTGGTTCTGTTTGCAAATGTGGTTTAGTACTATTGCATACTGAACAAGAAGAAAGTACTTTATCAATGGATTTCAGTAATGGAGGCCAAAATACTAGTTCTCTTGCTCTTCTCTTAGTGGATGCAGAACCTGAGAGACCATAATGCAAAATCTGGATATATTCTTGTTATAAGGAAGCAGGTACAGCAATTTTAGGACCTTTGAAAAATAATACCATCTTCTGTCAACATTTCATTTCTGTAAGGAAAATAGGTTTGCACTTCAGGTGGTACACTAGATTGCTTTGATGGCCATCCAACATTAAAGTAGTGATTGAGCTTTTGCAAAATTGGATCAGTACTTGTTCTCAGCTCTTCAAGTCTAGTGGTAGAGAAATTACTCACTGCCATCATGTCAAGTTCAAAATTCTCTGCATCAAGCTGTTCCATCATATTTCTGGGTGATCTGGATAAGGTATCAGCCAGATAAAGTAGTTTGCCTTTCAAATAGACCATTTTGAAGTTGTACTTCTGCAATTTGAGCATCATTCTTTGTAATCTTGCTGGAGTGCACAGATGTCTTTAGAATAGTGAGTAGAGGTTGGTGATCAGTTTCTGTCTGAATAGCTTGACCATAGATATAATCATGAAACATGGAACATGCAGATACTATTGCCAAAAGTTATTTCTCAGCTTGAGCATATTGCATTTCAGTTTGGGTAAGTGTTATAGATGCATAGGCTACTGGTCTGCCCTCTTGAAGGATAACTGCACCAAGACTAAATTTTGAAGCATCACATGCATGTGCTCTGTCTAGAAATCTCTTTAGATTTCTGTCAAGCTCTGCTTCACCATTGCCTCTGACCAATAAATCATCTACTATTATGGCACAAGCATAACCCAAATAAATTTGCTCCATTGCACACAGGAAGACTTCACTTGCATAATTTATTCCAAATAGCATCCTTAGGAATCTATATCTGTCAAACCATTATCAACAATGGTTAGTAATAAGGATTTGTGGTCAAGCAGCACTTGCCAAAATGAACTTTTTGCATCCAAGATAGAAAACACAGTGGCATTCAGCATTACAGCTGTGACCTCTTTGACTGTAAGCATTGGATGATGCAGTCTCTTCAATGCTTTGTTCAGATCACTTGGGTCAATAAATATTCTGATTTCCTCTGAGCCTTTTTTTGTGAGTTGCTACCATGGACGACACCCATTCAGTAGGTTCTGTAACTGGACAAATTACACCTTGCTGTACCATTTGTATCTATCTGGGCCTTAACTTTAACCTGCACAGCTGTTGAAACTTTTCCTGCTGGTCTGACTACTGGAGTAACCTCTGGGTCTAACTTCATGGAGTACACAATTGAAAGTTTGCCCAACTTGTCACTGAAAACTCACCTTACTCTGAGAAAATGGCTTCAGAAAAATTGGAACTAGGATATGCACTTCTTTGATGAACTTCTTTAGTAAAAGAAAGCAGATTCATTCTCAGACTGCCCTTGAAACCCATTAATGACTACACAGGTCTTCAAGCTACATACAATAACAAGCTTTAAGAGCTCTTAGCCAAATAACATGAAAAAAATCACTGAGCCTTCAATTTGAATTTCTTCACCTCCATAAACAAGTTTTGCACTACTGGCTGCATTGTCTTGCTCATTAGTTCTCACTTTAGCAAACATGTTTGCTGATATAGCATTACACTTCAAACCAATGTCTAATTAAAGCTCTGTGGATTTACCATTGATCTGGAATGTACAAAACACTTGCCTCTTTGCCAATAAATTGACTGCATCAACTCTCTCACCATTTACTGATACACCATCTACATAGAAAGTGGACTGCTGCAACTCTACCTGATCAGATGGCTTTTTGAGTGACCCTTCTTTATAACCTTGGGGGTTTGCTTGATTTGCAAAACCTTTGAAAATGGTTCCATTTTTTACACTTGTGACATTTCTGACCAAAAGATCAGCATTTCTCCCTTCTAGACTCATGTTTGGCATCATAATTGTGACAGTTCACAATAAAGCTGGACTTGGGTTTTGCTAATTCACATTTGTACTGCACTGAGCATGCTCCTTTAACTGATCTAGTCTTAGCACTTGCTGGAAAACTATGTGCTTTCCCTGATGAACCATCAGGGGCTGTGGCTGCCATGTGCTAAGGCCTAATTCTGTTTGCCATGTGTTGCATGCTACCAGCATTTGCTCTGGAACCTGCTGAAACCATGCTCTTGTCACTTGCAAGCATACTTGTGTGGTTTTCTGTAACGTCATGGATTTGACAAACTTCTATGGCTTTCTTCAATGTTAAATCATTATCATGAAAGAAAATCTTTCTCACAGCAGCACTATTAATACCACATATGAGCCTGTCTTTTATTACCTCATCTTTTAAGTTACCAAACCAACACATTTTGGCTTTATTTCTAAGGTCAGTTATATAAGCTGTAAAAGTTTCCCCTAGTTTCTGATCTCTCATGAAAAACAAATGCCTCTTGAATGTAATATTTGTCTTGGGTTATACAAGTCTCTGAATTTGTGTTTCAAACTCTTGGGGTCTTCCATTGATTCAGCCTGTACAACAATATGATTATTTTCACCTTCTCTCTTATATACTGCTGGTGTATACACAAATGAATGCTCTCTTTCAATGGCCTCTGACCCAGCTAGGTTTAGCAAAATGAATTCCTTGGTGCATGCATCTTTATCTGAATAAGCTGCTTGTATAAAAATATTGCACTCTTGCTCAAATATTCAACAATTCTCTGCAATATTTTAATCAAATACGACTGGTAAGGGTTTTTGAAATCCATTTGCCATATTAACACATACCAGTGAAGGGTTTTGCAAATACGCACAAACACATACGCCAGAAATTTTTGCCAGTGTTTGTAACTTTGCCCAACAGCACAACAAGCTTCTGTATAACTGAACTTTGCAAAAGAAGTCTCTTGGGCACTCTAATACCTTTGAAATTACTATATTTCAAGAAATCACACAATGTACACAGCACACTGAAATTTCCCCAAAATGGCGGTACCTTGATAGGCAATTCTTTACAGTGCAAAAAACACTCTGTAATGGTGGCACTTAGCGAATAGATACACTCAGCAAAAACAATTTTTCAAAATGGCTATACTTTGACAGTACTTCATGAAATAGTTGCACTTTGCACACAAACTCTTCCGAATACATCTACAGTAATAAGCACACACTGTAAGCACTTTTACATACTTTGAAATACTTAGAATAACTCTAGTTATGCCCTCGATACAATACAAAGTCATAGTTATGCCAAACCACAACACCTGGCCAAAAAACATGCAGTCACCCTGCTTTATTTACACTTGATGTGCCCTTTTTGCCCTTATTATATTTGTTTTGCTCGTTTAATCTATTTTCATGCCCATTGTTCTTTTCTTGTGCTCATTTTACTCTAAACATGCTCATTTTGCTTCAGACATACTTGTTTTGCTTTAAACATACTCATTTTATTTATTCATTTATTTATTTATTTTTAAAAACAAGTTTATTAATTTCCAAATATAAAAATCTATTACATACAATGCTTACAGAAAATCCAACAATAGAAGAAAATGACTGGCAAAAAAAGAAAAACAAACTAAAGTATTTACAAAGGTGGCCACTATATAAAAAAAAACATATTAAACCTTAGAATACATGGAATAATTTCATATATGAACAGACCCTTTAGCTAATAAAATGTTTAACTTATACCACATGTTAAATGAGGAAGTATTTCTGATGGATCTTGATTTACTGGTCAGCAATTACAAATTACATAGATCAGTAAGAATGGTCTTAAATTCTGAGAAAGCTGACATATAAGATTTCCAATTTCTGTTCATGACCTTTCTAGCAATAGTTAAAATAGACCACACCAGGGGGTATTTCAAATTTTTTACACAAGCAGGATAAAACCAATGATTTATATAGAATTAATTGTCTGAAAATAAAGCCTGAAGAAAATTGTTTATCCCCATAAGTTTTAAGAAGAATGCAATAAAAAAACATATGAGACCAAGGCAGCCTTTTTTTCCATTTTACATCTCCAGCATGTCCTGTCTCTTTTGTTAATTTCCCCATTACATGAGGTGTTAGAAAGGATCTGTTCATAAATTTCCAGGAAAACAATCTCCATTTAAGAGAGGAAGTAGTCAATTTAGATGACTCTAATATTGTTTTCTTGTCTTGAGCTTTAGGTGTGTTATTGTTAACTAAGGAAATAGTTCCAGTAACTTTCTAAATAACTTCTTGTTTCATCTCTAATAATTTTATATATTTGTGAAAGCTTGCCATTATTAGGAAATGTTGTAGGGATAAGGCCATAAAGCTGAATAACTTAGGAATGTTGACCTTTGTACTGGGTGACATTGTCTATTTTATTAGACACAAATTGTCTACAGACTTGTATTTCTAGCCATAACTTTTATCTATGGATACCATTCATGGATTAAATAGCCTACAGATTTCAAACTATCATTTGTCAGCAGTTGAAACCAATAAACTAAATTCTTATCCTTGAATATCCTTATTTCTGTAAAATCAGAAGAAGTCATAGTTCCTTGTGTAAAAGCAGTAGGAGATAAAAGGAAGTTCTAGGCCTTATAGTCTGGTCTTTTGTAAATAAAATTTCTGAAAATGTTTAGCATAAGTAATATATAGTGAGATATGTATGTTTGAGAGTTGTGTGTAATTAAAAAGTATTTTAACAACCAAACAAATGGATTATTCAGAATTAATAATTTATGAGAGTTGGCTTTATTACATGAATTAAAAGATAAGATTTCTAAGAATTTCTTCCATTTGGCTGTGTAATGTGCATCAGTTAACAAGAATATAGATTTAATAATGGTGAAAATTTAATATAGTTCCAAGTCGGATAAACCTATTCCACCACTAGACCAATCTCTCAAATGATGAGTTAAGGCCACTCTAGGTTTATTTGGAAACCATAAGAACTTTAAAATTAATGAATTAAATTCATTCATAAGGGCTTTAGGTGGTAGTAAGGATAGTGATTGAACAACATATTGATTTTTTGGTAATATTATCATTTTAATAATAGAGAGTCTCTCCTCCATTGTAAAGGGAAGTTTACTCCATTTATTTATATGACCCTTTATAAAATCTAAACTCTTATTATAATTAAGGTCTATTAAAGTTTTAATGCTTTTAGTTAATATTATTCCTAAATATGTTAGCTCCTATGAATTGCAATAAATATTTATTAAACTTCCTATCTAATTCAATATTATTAAAGTACATAGGAAGTATTTTTGTTTTTTATCATTAAAGAATAAACCTGAATTCCTTTGAGAGATTTCCTTAGTCCTAAAACAGGAGTTATGGAGGCATTATTTCCCTTTGTGGTAAGGAGAATATCTACAAAAAGCTGTATTTTAGGAGCTACATCATGACTTAAATTGAAACCCTCAATATCAGGGTCTAGTTCTATTAGCCAGTGGTTCCATCACCAGAGTAAAAAGCTATATTTTGTGAGGTATAGGTACCTATTTTAATGTAAGCTTGACATCCGTTATAAAGATGTGAAATAAGCTGAATGAAATTATTAGAAAAATGTAGTTCTAAAAGAAAGAGTGAATAATCCCAGGTAACAGAATCGAAAGCACAGTTTATATTCAAGCTGATTAAAGGTAAATTCTCTTAAATTTTTACCAGAATCAATTATTGTTAAAATCCTTTTTATATTGTCATAGGCATTTATTTTTATTTAAAAAAAAAACAGTTTGGTGCTTATCAACTACATAGGGAAGAAATATCTTTAATCTGTCAGCATAAATTGGCATGAACATTTTTATAATCGACATTTAAAAGAGAATTAGGTCTATAAGAGGGGCATTTGTGATGGATCTTTATTCGCTTTTAATATGGGAGAAATGAGCGTAAATTTCAAAGGTGGTGGAGTAATGAACTTGTCTTGAGAGATAGCAAAGACTTTATGTAATAAACTTTTTTATAAATTTCAGGAATTATTCCATTGTTACCAGGGGCTTTATTTTGTTTTAAGTTATTAATTTGAAGTTGGATGTCAGAAAGTGAAGCAGGTTTAACTAAGGAATCAACTTGTAGTTTTGATAATTTGTATTTAGTGTATTTTTCAGTAAAGACTTAGATATTTGATTTCTGGTTAATCTTATTAAAGTAATCTGTAAATTCCATCAATATATCATGTACATCTGTAACATTTTTTCTTTTCTAGGTGAAAAAAATTCATTAATATGATTGTTTACTAAGCCTTTTGGTCTTATTAGCTACATTATTTATAGATTTAGGATTTGCAGAGAAATGTATACATTTAAATTTCTCCAAACTAATCTTTGTTTTGTGATTTAATATTTTGAAATACTTATTGTTTAAAGTATTAATTTCTTATTCCTTCTCTTTTTATCTGTTAAGTTATAAAGTTTTAACTTGTCGAGTTTTATTTGTATATCAAGTAAATCTTTATCCTACTCTTTCCACTTCTTGTGGTACTAATTAATGATTTTTTGCATAAAGATAGGTTTTTAGTGCATCCCATATAGAAATCTCAGTGGTGTCATAAGTACTATTGATAATGATGAAATTTTTAATACAAAAACCAAGAACAGCCATTCACAAAATGAGAGTCCAGCTGCCTCCAAGAAAAGGAGTTTTATTCAGTCACTCATGTTAGAAACAGACTGCAGAAACAAAACTTTTTTTTGCAGCAACAATTGTTGGACATGGTTCTGCTTAATAACTACATCACATTTGGAAATAATTTTATATACAATGTGAACGGGTGGCTATGGGTTCACCATGTGGTGATGTATATGCAAATATTGTAATGTTATGTTGGGAACATAAGTTTTTGTTTAATTCAAAGTTCCATCAATACTGTCATCTTTATACACATTTTTTGGATGACATGTTTTTTATTTGGGATGGCCCTAAATAATTAATTCCTCAATTTTTGGATTATATTAATAGTACATCTCTTTTTTGAAATGTACACATGCAATAGTTGAGCAAGAAATTGTATTCCTGGATGTGTTTTTAATCAAAGGATAGAGTAAATAATAGATTTGTTTCCAGGATATTTAGAAAAGAAACATAGTCAAACACTATACTAGATTTTTCTAGAACCCACCCCTTTAAGCAAATGCGGGCTGTGGTGAAGGGTCAATTCATCAGGGCAGCAAGAATGGTGTCCACTATGGAATTTTTGTGGGATGAATGTGACCTTCTGATAGGTATGTTTCTTAAGCATGGTTATCCCTGCTCCCTAATAGGTGGAATAATACTGGTCCTGAATAAAAGAGAAAGGGGACATTTTGCACCCATTGTAAGAGAGAGGTACCAGTTTATTCAAATAATATAAGCCCTACAGGCCTGAAAGGAATTTTGTCAACTGATATGGATTTGGTCTCTGTGGGCAGTTTTAGTAATAATGAAAAAAGTAATGATGTGAAGTAGAAGAATTCTTTCATCACCACATTTTGTGTTAATAGTAGGCAAATATCTAATATACTGATGAAAAACTGGAAAATCAGTCTTAAAATCTGACAAAGATTTAAGGGATTTTATTACTGAAAAACCTATTGTTTACAGGAAAGGGATGAATCTGAAAAATGTGTTTGAGAAACAGGTGGTTTCACAGACCAATGGTACTATGAAAAAGTGTGGTTTTTGCTCATATTGTTCATCAGTATTAGAGGTGTCAGAGGTAACCATTAATGGGTATAAGGTGAAACTGTGAGCAAAATATTCTTATTTGTCAGAAAGGGGTGGTGTATTGTCTTATGCTGCTGTTGTGCATGTTTTTATATATGTAAAGCTAACAGGAAGCTTAAGTCACATATATATGAACATCTGAGAGATATTAAAGTTAAAAAAGAGACAAATGTCCTGTCAAAACACTGTGCAGAAAATGAAGGACATTGTTTTAAATTTATAGTACTGGAAACTTTACAGCTAAATGAAAGGGATATGGAGCATGTTCTTTATTATTAGAAAGACATGAATTGATCTGGCAACTATGCTTGAATGCTATATGCTGGCCAGGTTTGAATGGGCAGGCTTCAATTAGTAGTATTTTAAAACTTAAAGCATTGGAGAGAAGACTTGCTTGAGTATTCAAGTATGAATTAATGCATATGGATTTTTTTAAACATAAACATGTGCTATATGTATATATTTTATTTTATGTAGAGCTGCTATAAAAAAAAGGATTTTTTATGACATTTTTAATCATAAATGGAATGGGGGTATCTTAGTATGTTTTTTGTAATGATTGACAGTTTTAAAGGGGGTGTATATAAAGTGGAAGGTTTGGTGCTAACATTTTTATCTGATGAAGTCTCTCTTTATATGAAACAAAAGTGCTTATTTTTTATGAATAAATAATGATTTGTATGTGCCAAGATTGCTGTGGATTTATTCAGATATAACACTATGGAAATACAAAATTTTTTTTTGCAGTCTGTTTCTAACAGGAGTGACTGAATCAAACTACTTTCTTTTCCTGGAGGCAGCAGGACTCTTCCATTTTGTGAATGTGTGTTCTTGGTTTTTGTATTTTCTTTGTTCTACTTTCTTCATGAAATTTTTAACCTCAGAGGTGCTAAATTCCTTGAAATCATTTAATTTTGTTATATAAGCTGCTATTCTTTTAATTTGAACAATATAGTTTGTACTAATTGTTAACTCTATGGTTATGGCATTATGGTCTGAAAGGGGACAAGAGATTACTTTTGCTTTACCCAAACTGTTGATCAATTAATTTGAAAGGAATACTTTGTCATTTCTAGAGTATGTAACATTTTGATGTGAGAAATATGTAAAAAAAAAAAAAGTAGCCAGATTCAGTAAAGTCATTACCATCTTTCAAGTGGTGTGCATCTATAAAATCTTTTAGAATCATTGTTAGATAAAATACAGTTGAAATCTCCTGCTAGAATATTATTACTCTTAGATAAATGTATCATTTGGATCAAGTGCTGTTTCACTGCATTAGATCCAATTCCTGGAATCCAATAGGTATTTATAAGAGTGAATAACTTATTAAATTCAATTGTAATGGAGCAAAACATTCCTCTATCATCTATTAAACATCAATAATCTTGGGAAGTGGTAAAGTATTACCCCACAGGATAGCTGCTCCTCTTTTCTTTTGGAAATGTTCTGTATTAGATAGTACAGAGTTGGAACTAGTTTTAAGTTTAGCTATGTCTTCTTCAAAAAGATGTGTTTCTTGCAAAAAGACTAAATGAGATTTGTGTAGTTTCAGATATTTAAATAAACTTCCCCTCTTACAAGGATTGTTTAGACAATTAATATTAAAAGATATACATTTTAAAAATTGCATATTGAATACTCTGAAAATAGAATTTGCATTTGTCAACATTTTTTGTAAATGAAAACATATCATTCCATCTGTATCAAAAAGACTGTTATTAAATAATAAATCTGTCAAAATCTGAAAGTTAATAGATTACATTTTGAATATACAGTAAACACCATAAAAATACATGAACAATAAAAATAGTAAACAGTTATAGTTCTATAACAACCCAACCCATACCTGGAGTTACAAACTCCCAACCTGAGCAGTATATGCTACTGAAATCAACCACCAAGCCAATAACAGCAGCAGTTTAAGGTCCACCATATGAAATTAATTATTTATCATATGCTGGAGGAGAGTAATGAAACCATCATCAGTATATTAACAGATTTTTATGTCCTAAATATGCGTTATATGTGACAGAGTAATTTCCCTAAGAAATAAGGTCTGCAATTCACTTGTTCAACTGAAAAATATATTTATAAAACACTATATTCAAATTATCTGTTCATTCTTCATTTTAACCCAGACTAAGGTACAGAAATAGGAGTATCTAATAATACAGGATATCAAATCCTCTATATCTTAACTACATTTTTATAATCACTATGAACACTAAAATAGATCTCCCTTGTAAAAAGGCTATGAACCTAATAAGACTAACCTGAACAAAATTAGTAAATTAAAAAAAGAGCAAAGTAACAATGCTTCAAAGTTAAGGTGCAAGATTTAATTCTGGGATTACTGGAACTGTTTGTATTCGTTTTAGGTCTATGCTTAAGAGTAATAGAATAGTAAATGGCTAAATGATTCTCTAGGATTTATAAAATAGGTCTACTATTTTGTTACAACAAAACAAAAACTTATTTTTTCTCCTCCCACTTTTTTTTGGTTCCTTTAAACATCATGTGGTATTTAGCTATAAGTCAGTTAGTGTTATTAAAGTCTGTGCCTTGACCACATCTGTCACTGCTTTTTTTCCCCATCTTGTTATACACAAAATTCTCAAAATTATTTAGTCCTGTTGTTTCCTCTATGATATTTTAGATGTCTGCATCACTGCAGAAATTTTATATCAAACAATCAACCTGCACAGGTAACTGCATTCTGTACCCTTCTTATCATCACCTATCAGGATGATTCTAACAATATTCTCTACACTGGAATGCTATATAATAAATTCTAATTATACTCAATATTCTATGTATTTCTCACCACTGGGCAAAAATCATATACTATCATAATTGAACTTCTATTCACCAGATGAATCTGCATTGCTGTGATATTCAAAAGAGTACAGTAGAGGAATTTAACATTAGTTATCAGAGCTTCCTTTTCTACAGATTGTGCTTTGAATTTATAGAGTTTATAGTGGGCCTTATCATTGTTACTCAGTACACTATCATACATTACATTTTATATAATTATAGGGAACACTAAATGTGCTCTGTATCTTATCTTTATATCTTAACATGCCCTTCAGACTTTCTATAAATTTACAGGATACATTATGATGATGTAATATGCATTCTATCATTGTTTGTGCCATTTCTCAAATTACATATATTTTTCATGCATAAATTATCCAGCCTAACTGTACTGTGTATTTTATAGACGTGTTACTGTACACTCACACATTGTTTACTACATTCTGTACAACAGGGGCAGCAGGGCCTTGCAATGTGAATCACTATATACTATTCAGCACTCAAAGCATCATTGTCATGTATCGATCAGAAAATGACTGCATCAAAGAAAATAACTATAATAGTTGTGTGTATCATTTAATATGAACAACATTCAGGATAATCTGAGTAATCAAGACACTAAATAAAGTGAGATACTTGAGTCCTAAACTTCACAAACCTCAGGGGCCACATACCAAAGCAAAACACATTAATCTACCAAGTTTCCATATCTATAAAAGTAGCCTTAAAATCTGTCGTTGTAAACTTTAGCTATTAACAAAATGTTTGAGCTATCAGTCTCATATCTATTCTGTAGAAGAGTGTGTAGGAGCAAAACAACATTATTCACTATATTAACAATTTTCTAAGTTTATAGAGGTAATATATTAAGTATTGATCCTGTCAACTTCAAATCACTGTATAATAACTTATCGTCAAGTTTCAGCCTTTAAGTCCCATCTTTTCCAAAAGTAGATGTTTTATTGTAGCCTCTGACATACTATATATGATAGCATTGTTGGTACGTTTAGTAGGATTACACAAGTGTACTCTTTACACACTAAAGTGCAAGGACTGGAATGAATAACTAAAAATAAAGTCCCTATATTAACCACAAATCAGATTGGTTGCTAGCTAAGACAATATATTTTGCTTTATCTTTGTCAAATGTATTTCTCTCATAAGGTAGCACAACAGACTGAAAATTTGAACTACCTGGCTTACTGTCTTTCTGTAATAACCATTTATGAGGGTATTTTTAAGTGTTTAGTTTGAGGACTGGACAGTAATTCAAAAGAGCCCTCTGTACAAGGCTGCCCCCTTCTTGTTTTCTTGTCTAATCTATCCATCACATTTTGGGGCCAGTCAGCCACTCCAAAACTGTTAGGGAAGGAAGAGCAAATTGATCTATAGCTTGAATTTTGTTCCTAGATGTTAACGCTGTTTTCAAGATTATTTTAAGTCTTTTAAAATATTCCTTACCAAGTTTTATTCACATTTGTTCATTTTATTGTTGATCCTATATCAGTTCCCAAGTATTTATACACTCCCTCTTGCTCGAGTTCTTTTATATCACTTTGTTGTCCCACACTGATGTTTTCTTGATGCTGCAGTTTTCCTGCTTTAAATGTTGCTTTTGCACATTTATCAAGACCAAATGGCATTCTCGCATCATCTGAAAAAGTTTTGACAACTTGCAGTTGTGCTTTTAGTTCCACATCTGATGAGCTATATAGTTTTAAATCATTGACAAAGAGATGATGAGAAGCCTTTAAATTTTGTTGTTTTCTAGGTGCCTTATAGCCATGGCCTAAGCTGTTCAGTAGATAGCTTAATGGGTTAAAGACAAGACAGAATAGCAGCAGTGACAGTGTCACCCTGGGGTATCCCCCTTTAAATTTTTATCCCTGGGATAATAATTTGTCCTTTACCATGGCTTAATTGCAAAGTGGCCTGCCACTGTTTCATGGTCACTGTAATGTAGTTTATCAGTGTAGGGTGTATCTTATACATTTTTAAGCACTCTTTTATGCATGAATGTGGGATACTATCAAATGCTTTTTTGTAGTCAATCCATGCCATACTTAGATTCTTCCCCTTTTTACAGTTCTACACTATGACTTTAACAACAAATGATCCTTTGTTTCATAAGACTTTCTTTTATTGCCCTTTTGTTCTATTGGCATAATTGAGTTTTCTACTAAATGACTATAAACTCTGTCAGCATCAGTTCCAGTGTATAGGTTATACATAATTGGAAGGCAAGTTGTTGGTGTATAATTTTTTGGGTAGCTTGCAGGTTAACTCTTAAGTAGGACCATTGTTTTTCCTGTTGTTAGCCAGGTTGGTGTCTGTCCGGGGTATGCATATAAATAGTTCTTACTCATGGCTAAAGCTTCATGCAAAGATGTTAATAGTTTTAACCTGAAGTTAGTTACTGCATCTAGGCCTGGAGTTTTCCAATTAGAGGCTTTTCTTGACTTACAATCTCTCAGGCTGTTATTTCATCCCATTTCATATCCTGTACCTTTAAACTTCTTATTCTTTCTTTTACTACTTCTATCCATTTAGCATCTTTGTTATGCTCCACAGGATCTTCATAAATACTTCTCAAAAATATATCTATTTCTTCTTTTTTTGGTTGTCTTTCAATTCCTTTCACCTTGTTTCCCAGTTGTCTATAAACCTTTTTGGGTCATCAATAAATTGCTTATTTTTTACTTTTCCTTTATATTTCTCTGAGTATCTTTTAAGTTTTTTCACCTGTGCCGAGATTATTAGTTTATTTGCGATAGTGTTTGATAGATCCTGATCTGTTCTAATACTACGCATTGCTTTTATCACATCTATCTTTCCTAGTATTTTTATTGATCGGCTCCCTCTTCTATACTCTTCTAACAATGACACTTCTTGTCTTAATTGCTTTATAGCTTTCTCTATTTGATACTTCCATGATGGTATTCAATTTCTCCCCTTCCTTTCCCTCACTACTCTGTGTTCTTGTGGTAGAATTCTATCTGTTACTAATTTAGCTGCACAGTAATATATCCTGTTTACTTCTGTTATACCACATTTATATCTATGAACAGTACTAATTGCTGTGTTCATTTGTTCTATCAAACATCTGACTTTTTTGGGTTTTATAGACCTTATGCAGTCTTTCTTTCCTTGATCTTACTATGTCTATCTCTAATAAATCAAGCAACTCTTCTCTTAGCTCATTTTCTTCTAAACTGAGGACACATTTTTTTGTTTTCCATTTCCTGCGGGCATTCTATAGAATTCTATAGCATCTTTTTGTGGAACATTCTCTTCTGTTTCATCCTGTGCTATCCGTTGCTCTGTCATACGGAACTGACTGCCCTATCACTCCTCAACATAGACTAGGTTAATTTCCTGTTCCTTCCCTTGCTGTCCAGCTTCAAGTGGACATTTATGCTGGTTTCCTGTGGAAGGATCCAAAATATCTTCATATGGCACCTGACCAATTCCTTCCCATTCCACTGGTTTCCCATAATTTGGATGTCCATTGCTCTATCCTGTTGTGGTGCTTTCTGAATTAGATTTTCTACACTGAATCCGTTACCTGAGTTTCTATTTCTTTAACTTCTCCATTACTAATCTCCATTTCTACTTTTCCTCTGTCACCTTTATTTTTTGTATTGTTAACTTTTCCATGTCATTATGGATGACTCAATGATATTTTAGTCTAATTTGTTTTTCTGGGGAGGATCTTGGTTTTAGAGGGCTTTAAGCAGAAATAGCAGATCTCTTACTGTGCTAGTTTGTCAGTCAGGTATGGAGTTCTTGTTTGTCCATTTTCAAAGTATTTTTATTTCAAACTTTACATTGTTTTACTGTTAGTTATGTGTAGTATCTTATACTTCAGAGGTTGGGAGCAAGTTTTTCTAAGTGGTAAAGCTGCTCATATGAACAGTATACCTAGGATAGTCCATAACCAGTATTTATAGTCCAGGCTTTTGCATTTTTGTAACAGTAATCTGGGAAGAGCAGAACTACATGGTTATGTAAATCACAGTCTTTCAGGATTACTACAAAAATAAGGAGGCTTTTTGTTAAACATTCCTGTCTATCGCAAAAATCTAACATGTTTAAGGCATAAGTGATATGGGGACAGCTAATATGCAGATAAGGGCCGTTAAACATTTGTTTATCATGAGCAGGATTTATAAAGATAAAGATGAATAAAAAATGACCACATTTGCATATTAAACATGTAAATGGCCCTGAACTTAAGCTAATAATCCGCAATTTACTATAAAATATGGAGTTGTGCGAAGAAGAGAAAAAAGGAATATGTGCTACCAAACATTTTAAAAGGATGTACAATTATTGACTTTACTTAAATTAATTTTTTTATTGTATTTTAGTGTTTCTGCATACATGGACTTACTACTGAAAAGGTCATTGGTGGAAATGTTTCATTTTGCTGTCGGGTTATTGCTTGTGCATATATGGACAGACTACAGAGGGGATGGCTGGTGATAAGTTTGTTGATTGCAACTTTGATATGAAAGGCGAAGCATTTGTTTCAACATCAAATGTGTATACCACACAGATATTGGACATTGAATTGCAAGAACTCCTCATTGGCATACAGCACTTTACAAAATGTCTCATTTACATCTTATTATACGTAAGGCATTTTGCATTAGTGTAAATTACCTATATGAATCTTGCCTTTGCTATGCTCATTCAGAAATATTAGGGATGAAAATCATCCCATAGCTATAAAAACAGTGCATCAAAATGATACCTTTGAATTGTTTGTATCTTTCGGCTTTTCCTGGTTAGGGGTCGTCGCAACGGAACTCCGTTCCACTAATGATTGGCAGTGGATTTTTACGTACCGGGTTACCAGCCCTGACACACAACCTTCAACGAAGGCATGATACCTTTGAATAAATGTTAAAAAAAATTAAAAAAAAAACTCAAAGGCCAAGCGATAATCATGCATTCTGTTAGTTTTCTTCTCCATGGTTTTACCTAAAATTACAAGAAAAATTAACACTGTTGTTTCACCCTTGTACTGGATAGTTTCTTTTATGCTGATGCTTGAGAAAAAATGCATCTGTCTTGAATATTAACCCACTCCTCTCCCAGACAATTGGTCCACATTGGCATTGTTAACCCCACTGCAATGTTGTATGGTCATAATGTATGCTTGCAAGCCTAGACTCCACCTCAGTAACTTGATCTGTGAGTACAGTGAATTTTCTCCATGAAGGTAGGGTTGCAGCTCTGCAATGCCCACACTATGGTCTAATACTCTTTCTCCACAGCTACATAACACTCTTCTCTAGGTTGGAGTCTGTGGCTCAGATAAACCACTGGGTGCTCTTCTCTTTCTTTGGAAACTTGGCTTAGCACAGCCCCCACCCCATAATTTAAAGCATCTACCTGTGCAATCAATTCTATATTGTAATCTGGGCTGGCTAACACAAGAGGTCTTCCCAAAATCTCTCTTAGTTTTTGGAATGCCTATTCACAGTCTGTTGTCCACACACCCTTGTCCCATTTATTCTTCCTAGTTATGTCTGTAAGGGGTGCAACTATGTTACAGTAATTGGGTACAAATTTCCTATAGTAGCCTGCTGTCCCTAGAAATGCTCGCACTTGTTTTTTAGTAACAGAAACTGGCCACACTTGAATAGCTTCCACCTTGACAGGTTCTGGCCTAATTTTTCCACTTCCCACTCTGTGTCATAAGTAAGTGACCTCTGCCATTCCCACTTGACACAGGTTTAATGGTTAATCCTGCCCTACTTAATCTATCCAAGATCTCGCTAACATGTTGGAGATGTTCCTGCCAGTAGTGGCTGTAAATAGTGTCATCTAAGTATGGTAGAGCATATTCCCCTGATCCTACCAAGATATGGTCTACCAGCCTCTGGAAAGTTGCTGGGGCATTTTTCATTCCAAAAGGCTTCCTAGTAAATTCATTCCATAAGGGGTTACAGAGGCTGACCTTTCTCTAGCAGCAGAAGTCAAGGGTACCTGCCAGTACCCTTTAGTCAAATCAATAGTGGTCAGATGCCTAGCTCCACCCAGCTGTTCCAGGGCTTCATCTGTCCTCAGCATATAGGGTATGCTTCTGACTCTGTGCAACTATTTCATTTCTGCTAGTCTACACAGAATCACACACTACCATCCTTCTTTGGCACAAGCACTACTGGGGAACCCCAAGGACTGTTAGACTCTTGAATTACCCTCAGTTCTAGCATTTCATTTATTTCTTCTTTCAGAGTTTGCTTCACTCTCTCAGCTACTCTATAAGGAACCTGCTTAATAGGATTTTGGGGCCCCATGTCCCCATGGTGCTGCACCAAGTCAGTACACCCGGGTTTCCTTCTGAACATATCCCCAAATTCAAGCTGCTGTTAACCTGTTATGCCTAACAGGAACACATACCATCACCTTCTGCCCCTCAGCATACACTCAGGCTTTAGCATTCCTGTCATACTATACCTTCTTTTGTTGTTGGGCTTCTGCTAGGTTCTCTTGAGCTAGACCCATGAGCTCCTTAAGTCTTGTCTGAAAGTTCTGAACATAAGCCACAACAGACTCTTTGTGAGATTGACTCATACCTTCCCCTCATTTTGAATTAAATCTAAAGGCCCCTTCACCTTATGCCCTTATAACAACTCAAAGGGTGAAAAACTTGTAGATTCCTTTGGTACTTCCTGTTTGCAAATAACAGATGGGACAAATACTTGTCCCACTCACTTTTAACCTGATCTGCAAATGTCCAAAGCATAGTCTTCAATGTAGTTTAACTTCTTTACAAGACCATTAGTCTGGGGATGTTAGGAGGTGCTCTTTAGATGTGTCACCCTACAATGCTTCCACAGACAAGTCAGCAGGTCTGACATGAACTTGGGACCTTGATAAGTCAGTATTTCCCATAGAAACCTACTCTGCTAAAGATTTCTAGCAAACCATTTGCCACCTTCTCTGCCTCAGCAGATGACAGCCACTGCCTCAGGATATCTGGTAGCATAGTCTACTACCTCCAAGATGTATTTCTTTCCTGTAGAACATGGGGTACTCAGAGGTCCCACAGTATCCAGGGCCACTCTCTGAAATTGCTCTTCGATAACAGGCAAAGGCATTAATGGAGCCTTAGCTTTGTCCCCTGCTTTCCCAACATTTTGGCACTGTTCACAAGTCCTACAATATCCTAGCATATCCCTCGTAATCCCAGGCCAGTAGAAATTTTGGATAATATGTCTTTTAGTACATCTTATACCCATATGACCTAAGAAAGGAATGTCATGTGCTATAGCTAAAAGTGGCAGATGGTAAGCTCTAGGCACTACCAACTGCCATATGACTTCACTTTATAGCCCACCTCCAGGAGTCCACTCTCTAGACAACAAACCGTTGTTCCCGTACACAGACTCCCCTTTTCCTTGAGCCTCAGGTGCCTCCTTAGCCATCTCCCTCAAGCTTTATAATGTAGGATCTGTGAGTTGAGCCTGTCTCAACTGTGCCTTTGTGACCTTCCCCAGCTCCTCTTACACAGGAAGCCTAGTCACTCTCAACAGCTGCACCTCACTGTCACTTTGGGTACCACCACTCACCTCCATCCTTGCAGTCACCATGTCCAACGGGACATCAGTAGCCACCAGCATCTGTGGCTCACATTAAGACTTACTGCTGCCAGATAGCACCTTCTCTGAAACAGCCACTGTGCCAGTCCTAGCCTCAAGTATGAGATATTTCTGGGTCTCATACAGACTACTGAACTTACATCCCTTTCTCCAAGCCTGACTGCATGTCACTGCATGCACACAAGGTACTGCATCATCAGAGTCATTCCCTATCAGGACATCTGCAGGAATATACTCAAACACATTTACTTGTTTGGAACAAGGTCCCTCCCAACTCTGTGATTGGAGTGAACTGCCCAAGCAAGCACTGCTCTTCTCTGACCACTGCAGGCCTCACAATGGTTATATCAGAAGATGTGTCCCTCTTAGCAGTTATGTGTTTGCCATCTGGTAAAATGGGATATACATTTTGGTGATAAGGTGGCACCCCAGTTGTTTCTAAACAACTTACCAATGACAGTTTGTCATCACCACTTGCTGGCTCACTCACCTTTTGTTTCTCACCTTGTCTCAATGGGCATTTGGGTGCTGTGTGTCTCCTCTGGTTATGCTTTAAACAGTTAATCCCTAACTGTGCATTTGGATTAGTAGTTTCTCCTGTTACTTGTGTTCTCTGTTGGAGTGGTTTAGATTGTTCCCAATGGGTTCCCTTATGTCCATGTGCAGCACAGGGTATCCTTGTCTTATGCAGTGGTGCTCTGCTTCCCAACTCCTCTGCAGAGTTGCACTCATGTTCTGCTAACCATACTCTCATGTCATCAAGCAAAGTACTTAGGGCTTGTTCCCTCACCAAAAGGTCTGCCAGTCCCCCAAAAGTGGTGACCTGACACCCACTCACCCATCTGTGAAAGTAAGTACGTAAGTCAGCAGTATAATCACTTACACTTTCATCTGCCTTGCATCTGTCTTCATGAAACTTTTTTCTATATGCCTCAGGTGTAAGTTTGAAACAGTCAAGTGAGAAAGATTTCATTTTATCATAATTCAAATAATTTTAACTTTGCTACAACCTGAACAGCTTTACCATGGAGTAAGGGAGTCAAGAGCCGAACCCCGAGCTCATGGTCAACATCATACTGTCTACATAGCCTCTCAAAATTATGAATAAAACTATCAAGGTAATTTCCATCCCTGTACTGAGGAAAATGTTTACTGACTTGTAAGGCTTTTAGGGTCCAGTTATTCCCTTCACCATTACCTCCATGACCTTGTCAAAGGGTTTGAAGCTCCATTTCATGTTCACACTGTCTCTCATTGTCCTCAGTTTTTAAACACCTCAGTCTCTCTGCTGATTCAAGTTGAAAATGTTTGGCTTCCAGTTCATGTTGACACTGTTTCTCCTCAGCCTCCAGTTCATATTGGCACTGCTTCTCCCTTTCCTCAACCTCCTGTTGTTGGGCTTCCTAGAGCAGTCTCTTCAGTCTCCAGTCATTTGGCTTCCAGTTCATATCAGCACTGCTCCTCCCTTTCCTTAGCCTCCAGGCATTTCATTTTCTTCCTTTCTCCAGCCTCCAGTTCCAGTCTCCTTAACTCTAGGTGGATTCTCAATTCCTCCAAAGAAAATGTGGACTGTCCCATTTTGGCAGGCTGCACATTGCCAACGCCAAACTGGATATCCTCCAAATGGCTTGTCTGAGCTGTTGCTGAAACCAAGGCAGAAATCATTGCTTCCTTGGTCAGGTTGGCATGCACCAATCCTCTGGCTTCACACTCCTTAGCCAACTGGATCCTTGTCAGCTTGTTAAAATCTTCTGCTGGCATCCTTGCCTGCTATGCCTAACTAGTTAACCAAAATTAATAAATAAAACTGTGGTGGATTGAAATTCTGAATTTTTACCTTGTGGCTGTCAAGAGTGCACAACTTAATAAAAACTATCCACAGGCTACTGAAATCCAATTAAAAATTCCACACCATTGACACCAAGAAATGTGACGTCCTGCTATATCCCATCAGACTGCCAACAGTTAATGTGATGTCCCCTACTATCCTGGGTCAGTAACTAAGGAGCTTCAGTCCTCACTACTGACTCCAATAGGAGACTCTCACTTAAACAGGAGTAATTTCATAATGTTCCCCTATGAATACAACATTAACATCCTCTATTTTCCTGGGATTGGACTATATACTTCTGTTCACCCCAAATGTATTTTCTTTTTATACACCTCAGAGCAATGTATCCCAGGTTAAGGCCTCTGATATACTCACACTCAAAGTAAATGCAAATCTCACACATCCAAACACTTCTGGTAAAGCCTGACACATATTTCTAGCTATGTCCCTTCCTCAAAATAGTAAGGTAATGTTGCCAACAATCAGAGTGTCTTCATGCCCTTCTAAAGGGGTGTCCAATTATGAAAACAAAATATCAAAATAAATAAGTATGACCATAAGTGACCAGGCCTTCGAGGTGACCTGAGGAGTATCAAACAGGTATAAGTACACACTAATCTCTAAAGAAAAACACTAATTTCCAGTCACAATGTGAAGTAATGAAAAACATTTAATAATAAGTAAAATGATTACAAGATTGTAAATCAGTAAACACTAGATTTTAATCACCAGAAATGTAAAATTAAACTGTAGGATAGGAGTCCATTATTCTAGAAAAACTCTATCTTGATAACTAAACTTTTTCTAATCTAGCTAAGGAATATTGTCCCTGATCTATTCTAACACATAACAGCAAGGCCAAGGCAGGCTTACAGTTTTTGGTGAGTTCTCTTTCATGGGTGTCCATTGACTGTGATGCTTCACAAACTGCTGCACTTAACAAACTGCAGTCTCAACTCTCTTATTTTAAAAAATAGCAGTCAGCTGTTTAGAAAAAGTTATTTTTCTGTCAGTCATCTGTTTAAATAATCATTTAGCAACCAGGAACAATCCAATGATATCACTCACTGTTCAGCTGATTTGAATGCCACTCTCAAACATGCATAATTAGAAATGCATCAAAACACTGACAGATTATCTAATCATTCTGTATAAACAGGGAAATGCTCAACATTTTAAAACTTGTTTACATTTCACAATTAGATATGCTGGCATGCAATATACAACTTAATCTGAGAATATGCACAAACCTCATACCAAACATGCTAACACAGATGACAGTGTTTTCAGTTTCTTTATAGTATACAAGAGAGATTGTAGAAATCAAACCTGTGCCTTTCAGGAGATGTGTAGAACTCAGTCATAATTCATTTCATGTCTACACGGTTTAATATGAAATGTGTCTTTTAGCCATAGTCACCCGAATATCAAATGTTAGCCTCTGTAGTATCCATGTCACCTCAGGCACACAGACCATGCAGCATAGCTGTAACACCTTTTGGTAGCTCTAGACAGTTGTTTTTCTGTAGATATTTGTGTCCTGAATGAAAAAACAATATCCACTCCTTTCACTGCATGCTTAATGGAACAGCAATTTGAACTGATAGTGATGCATGCAGAATCCTTGACACAGATTGCTATGGGAAATTCAGATCATCCAGTTGAAAGAGAAGGAAACTCTCAATAGAGGGTTGAACAACAATGAACCTAATCTAGTGATTAATTTGAGTAATTATACATTAACTGTTGTACAACACAGTGTGTCAGATAGAGGCATAACATTTGTTTCAGCTACACCTTCTTGCATCAGAGATGTGACAGTGAACTTAAAAATGTTTTGCAGGAACATTGTGCTACAATGTGTTTATGAAGGTAAAAATGAATATAACAATGTTTCCTTTAAAAAAAAAGTACATTTATACCACAAAACAGTCCTCTTATTGGCACATTTTTTAAGATTTCTCTGAATGAAATCATTGGAAGTTTAAACAAGAAACATAAACATTACTATAATATGACTCGTAGTGAAGGTATGGACCTTAAAGAACTACAGGCCAATCAATGAATCACAATATCTGCTGCAGACAAGGGAGGAGCGATCATTATGAACCAATCAGATTACCGTCAAAGAATGACTGACATGCTTAATGATGTTAAAACATATAATGTGATTAATGGACTACACGTTAAACAGGTGATACAAAATGTTAATAATGTTGTAAAAGAACTGCTACTGAGTCACAAGATTGCTGAAAATGTTTTGAATTTTTTAGTGTAACCCATCCACATATTCTTATAATAAAAAGGTAACCTAAGGTTCATAAAAAATTAAGAAACCCTCCATTAAGACTCATTGTCACCAGTGAAGGATGGTTAACAGAACCCATGTATTTGTTTTTTGCTAAACAACAACAAAATATTTTAGCAAACTCTTCAACGATGTTGAAAGACACCGAACATTTTAGGACATTATATACATGCACTCATCACATAAAATACTTTTTATGTATTATCTGTTAGTTATTCTTGATGTAATTAGTTTGTTTACTGTTTTTCCAAATGATTTTGGAATATATTCAATAAGGGATGTATTATGCACCATTCAAGATCTGCACATGAATATGATTAATTTGATTTGCCGCCTAAGAGAAATAGTTTTGGAAAACAACATTTTTATATATGATAAAATATATTGGCAGAAGTGGGGGTTTGTATGAAAACCCCTGTGCCAATAGCTATGCAAATACAGTATTGGTTGACTGGGAAGCTAAATATGTGTTAAATAAGAATTTTTGTCTCATATTACTTATTACAAGAGATTTGTGGATGATCTCTTTATTCTATGACATGGCTCAATCAATGAATTATATGATTTTATCCGATGTTTGGAAGGAACCACAAATTTCTTAAAATTTACAATGCATTATTTGTATAGGAACATCAATTTCTTGGATGTATCTTTATACATACATCCTACTGAAGGGATTCAGACTAATGTTTATCAGAAGGAATGTGAGAGAAATAACATATTGGATAGATGCAGTATACATCCAGATCATGTGTATAAAAATATAATTAAAGGGCAAATGCTGAGATACTCACAGCTAAATACAAGTGAAACAGCTCTTTTAGTGGCCAATGAATACCTAGCACATGACCTTAAGTTAAAGGGTTACAACGAGCAAGAGATAAATAAAATCTCCTTTAAAGTTCATGCTTTGTGCCCTATAGTTGGGAAACCATATTACTCAGAAAAAATGTCCATGTGGTTTATATTGCCTGCTGACAATGTTGCCTCTCTGTTTACTTTAGCAAAATGAATCGACAACTGAAGGAGAGGGTTTCAAAACACATTAGTGATATTTGTCTTGGAGATACAAAGAATCCCCTTTATAGATGCATCATGATGAACACATCACTTTTTTTTTATGGTCATGGTCTTGCAAGTTATTAAAGATAACATTAGGGGAGGTGATCTGGCCTTAACTGAACAGGGAGAGATGAGATGGATTGGTGATTTACAGGTGACACACCCCCTGGTCTAAACACTTGTGTCCCATTAAAACCAGCCTTAAGGGGGCGTCATCTTAAATCTCATACATGATTGGTTGCTTTTCCTAATGACAATATGATGGTTACAGATTTGAAGAAAAGCACAGAAGTTATCCGAAAGTGCACATCGCATGTTTTTATGTGGTTTTAGAGTTATTAAAGTATTAACATCTAAGTTATGATAGTTTGAATTTTATTTTATGATCAGTGCTGTGTTGGTGAAACTATATTGTGTTTTTTTTTTCTGGTAGTACAGTATTCTCCTTTGGTGGTCTGTTCATTTTTTGTGCATATCTATCTGTGTGTGTGTGTGTGTGTGTATATATATATATATATCTATATCTATATATATATATATATATATATATATATATATATATATATATATATCCTATATACAACTTTATATGTCCATAAGTAAGTACTAGGTAAGCTGCCCTTGAGGGCCATTTTAAGCCTAGCATCTTTTATCTTATAAACATTTAATTCACATTTGGCAGTCAAAGAACGTTTTAACTGTATAATGAATATATCACTAGATATGTATATACATATACGTGCACAAACACACACACAACTCCGGGTATAATAGGGAGCACATCTTCTCATCGAATGTAATTTCAGTAAATGCAAAAGTAATGAGTGCTGTTCTCTGAAATTACATATCACAAATTTCATTTAGACTTCCTTTAACATTGTCAGGGTTTGCAGAACTAGGATTCTGAACTTTTGCTTCTTATTCAAGCCACAGTACTTGTGGTAATATAAGGAACTTTACTTCCTGTGGCATGGAAGCATTATAATTGTATCCCTTGGTGTCTACATTTTTGTAGTGAACCTGTTTCCTAATATATATGTTGCAGATGAGTAACCACCTCACTGTTTATAGACAGTTACTACATTCAATGCTCCTACCTCTTATTTATTTTTTCTGTGATTTAAAAAAGCCTTCTTGTTGCTGGATTAAATGGGGCTATAGCCTATTGACCTTCAATGGTGCTATAGATTTATATGGTATGATCAGGACTCAACACCCAGAAAACTGGCACAAATTAATACGCAAACGGATGACTGACCCGAAGATCATACATAAGTGTGCATTGCTGCCACGAGCCACCTCCAATAATATTACCTTGTACAGCTGCATATTATTATTATTATTACTACTACTACTACTACTATTACTATTTTCTGCTTTGAAAGTATGTGGATGTCTGCTATGTGCTAAAGCTTCTTTATTAAGTTCCTCTGCACTCAATCCATATGTTTTAAAGTGCTTTTTTTGGTACTTGAATACTATTATTATTATTATTATTATTATTATTATTATTATAACTATTTCTGCTTTGAAAGTATGCATATGTCTGCTGTGTGGTAAACCTTCTTTATTAAGTTCCTCTGCACTCAATCTATATGTTTTAAAGTACTTTTTTTTTTTTTTGATACTTATATACCTCACCTGATTTTGGGTTACTAGCTCTCTCCTAACCTGGGGTACCAGTTGCATGGGATCAGAGTGGACCTAGAGATTCGCAACTGCTCAAGTTTCTTGACTAAGTGTTCAAATCCCCTCTGGAATGACCACCGAGGCAAATGCAGCTGAGCCTCACTGCTATTTCCTGTGTCAGTCCTGCATTAGAACCCAAGTAATCAAAATACCCCAACTATACACCTCTCTAACCTCCACCCCCAGGATAAATCAGAGAGCTTATACTTCATTATTTCTGCCTTGACACCTATCAACCCCAAAAAGCATTGGAATTGATGTTCAGACTCAGGATGACTGAATCATAATCATTGTTTCATCCGTGTCATATTCCAATGAGATGGCTAAAGAGCAGAATTATAACCACTGGCAAGCAACAGTAATAGATGATAAGACAGGCTGTTAGATCTTCAGTCTGGCACATTTATAAAAATAAAGGTTGGTAGAAATAACTGCCCACCAGCTTTTAAATGCTGTTTTACATTCTGCCAGAGGGACATTTCATTTCTGCCTGTTGTATCTCTCAACTGTCCCTGATTTTGCAAAACGTTCCTGATCTTGCAGAATGTCCCTGATCTTTGATTTTCTGACAAATCACTGATGTTTGCATTCAGTCAGTAATGTCATTCATTTGAGCATCATACTTCATATTGTTCAGAAAATGCATGTTGATGCAAAACTGGTTATTCTATTAACTTTTTAAAAGAGTATGTACAGCGTTTAAAAACTGTCTCTGACTCTGATATTTTGTCTCCGTGTTATGTTTGCATTTGTCCAAAATTTTTAAGCAAAGAAGTCAACAAGTAGGCTACAGTTTGATAGTGTTAAGTGCTTTACAGACCTTTGATGCTTGTAAAAAACATTGTGCTTCTACACTTCCATTGTTTTGTAAGTGTTAGTATACGGAGAAGCTAAAGCTCCATGAGCTAAAAAGAATTATGACTGGGTCTCCGAGCATAATCCTTATTATGTGTTCTTGACACAGATGCCAAGATTCACCTCTCAGGCTTTGTTATTGATGTGAATTGCTTGAAGTCCATGTCTTCAACACATAAGTGGGTTATGTTGGGGAAGCTCAATCATAATTCTGTGTATTGCATAGTGATCTATCTGTGTAATTCAGAATAATCATAGTCTTCCTTTAAATAATGTATCATCTTCAACTTTTTTGCTCTAGAATACTAGTGAGAAACTGTGTTCTATTACTGAACTAGATGGGTGGCACAGTGAGCAGCATTGTTGTCACACATCAAGAGGGTCTTTAGTTCCATTCTCAGTCATGGTGCCTTTTATGCATAATCTGTATGTCCTACTTGTGTTTGTCTGGATTTCCAAGGGTTCTGCAGTTTCCTCCTATAACCCAAATATACGTGATGTGATGTGTGGATTGGTAACCTTAAATTGTTCATAATTTCTACAGCAGTGTGTATGCATGTATATTTATGTGTGTGAGAGAAGAAAGGCTTACAACTTTCTTTTTTTTCTTTCACTACTTGCCTAGTAAGTAGTAGATGGTGATGGATGTCCATGGAATCTTTATTATAGTTATATTTTACTTGATAGCAGTAGATGAATGGGTCAACTGAAATGGTGTTTCTAATACCTGAGGATGCTATATTCAGACATTTTAACTTTGATTTTTTTTTTTATATCAGTGGTTTGCAATCGCTAACTGAGTTTAAATAGTCTCTAGAGGATGTTATATTCAGCCATGTTTGCTTTTGTTTTTAAATACACATGTTTGACTCTATTAGCTTTTCAGTTAAGTATTTTCCTTAATAAGTAAAGAGATATGGCACCATCTGCTCTACTGGAACTCTGTGAGAAATGGATGAACAGCTGACAGCATCTTGACTGAAAAAAACACTGTGGTTTGAAAATCAAGATGAATGAAAAAAAGTCCTAAGTGGGTTTTCATATTTTCCTTAAGTAACATGATTTCAATGCTGATATATTGAGCAGTGTGATCCAAGAGTCCAGCCCCGGGTCAGTAGTGTTTTAGATGACTTACAACTTGTATCATAGTCTAGACTTACACTCCTGTAATAATAAGAGTAAACCATATAATTGCAAGGTATTCAAATATTTATTTATTTATTTAAGTTTGATGACCGGGGAAGTCCACTGGGCCATAAAGAGCCTGTTTTCAGTGGAGGCCTGGGGAGACAAAAGCTCCAAGACATTACATTTTACATGTTACAATAGAAAAGCAATAGTTCAAACAGAAAGGTTAAACATTAAGTTATAAGACCATAGTAGATTAACATTTAAACATATAGTTACTAGCCCTCAGTAGGTAAAGTGAAACCTTGTGCATGGAGGAAGTATCAGTATATTTATTTGGAACGTATAGTACATCAGATAAAAGAGAGAAGATCTGTCCCTGGTAGGGGAGAGATTGTCTTTGGTTGTGATATAAGCGATAGTAGATGGTAATTGGAGAAGATTACACAGCAAGGTAGAAACAAAAGAGGGGGTTTGAAAGGGGTTATGTTGCAGTATGACATTGGCATTCCCATTTGGAAGAAAGATGAGAGAATAGCTGAGATTTGAAATTGCTATGGTTTGGTAGGTTGCATAGGTGGGAGGGGAGCGAGAGTTTCACTGTTTAGCTAAAGAGCAGGACAGTAGTAGTAGTTGGCCAGGGGGGTGTGATGGTTAGTGGACCTGAAGGAGATTTTGGTTTTTGGCTCTGAGTGGTTGGGAATATAGGGTTTTAAGGATGTAGCAAGAAAGGGGCAGTTGGCAGGTTTAATGATGAGCTTGTGGGCAATGTTGAGTTTTAGGTAACTGAAGTTGTTTGGTAGTTCAAGCCATTTGAGGGTGTGGAGGGAGTTGCAGTGGTGGGATGAGGTTTTTGAATTGGTTGCAAATTTGCAGATTTTGTGGTAGCAAGATTTGAGTTTGGACAGTAAGCCAAGATGGAGATTGGTGAACAAGGGGGCACCGTACATAAGAGAGGGGAGAAGGAAATTAGATACAAGGGTTTGTCTGGTTGAGGGGGTGAGGAAGCGATTGTGCCTGTAGAGAAGACCTAGTTTTTGTGGGTTTTCTTGACTGAGGAGTGAATGCGAGTATCAGATTTTAGTGCTTCATCAATGATGATGCCAAGAAGCTTGGTGTTGGGAACTATTTCAAGGGGTTTGTTGTTCTGGCTGTGTATGGTTGAAGAGTTTTTGTCAATCATGGAGTTTCTAGTAGGCGAAAAAAATCATAACTTTAGTTTTATTTGCATTTAGAGCCAGATGGTTGGATTGCATCCAGGTTTCTATTTTGGAGAAGGCTAATTGGGTTTTTGCTAGGAGCTTGGTGGGGGAGAAGGCTGAGCTAATGATTGTTGAGACATCTGCATATTGGATGACAGAGGATTCTGGGATGGAGTGGTGGAAGTTGTTAATGAAAATATTGAGTAGAGGACCAATAACGGAACGTTTTGGGATGCCGGTGGGTGTAAGTAGGAAGGGGGAGGTTGAAGTTTTCCACTGGACAGCTTGTTAGCGGTTAGACAGGTAGCTGGAAAACCAGGCTAAGTTAGTGGGAGTGAGATGAAGGGTGAAGAGTTGGGAAATGAGTAAGGTGTGGGAGATGGTGTCAAAGGGCTTTGACAGATCTAGAAATAGTGCAGATACAAATTTGCCAGAGTCGCATTCAAGGTTCATAGTTTCAAGAAAGGAAAGAAGGGCAGTCATGGTACTGTGGCCAGGGTGGAAGTCATGTTGGGTAGAGGAGAGGAGATTGTTTAGGGTTAGGTGTGTCATGAGTTGAGCTTGGATATTTTTTTCTTAAATTTTAGAAAGAGGTGTAAGAATGGCAATAGGCCTGAAGGTGGTATCAGTGTTTTTACTACCTTTGTGGAGGGAAATGATGCAAGTGTGGCACCAGATAGAAGGAACATAAGATTCTTGTATGGATCTATTTATAAGACTAGAGAAAGGATAGGCGATGCTGTCTGCAGATTGTTTGAGGAAGGTAGGTGCAAGGTTGTCAGGTGCATTGCGACAGGGTTTGAGTTTCAGGAGAAGTCTTTTTATAGTCTGTGTGGGAATGAGAGTTAGGTGGAAGGGTGTGGAGGAAGGTAGGTGAATGGGGTGGTGGTTGGGGCTGGAGGGGCTGAGACTGGAAAAAGGGGATGGGAAGGAGGTGGATAGTTTAGCTATACAGTCTATGAAGAATGAGTTGAACTGGGTGGCTGTGTCAAGGTCAGTGAGGGTGGGGTTTGGACAGGGGTTTTCTTTATTAACAGGGTGCAGAATGGATGAGAGAGAGACCCAGAACTTTTTTGGATTTGTTGAGTGCAAGGATTGGAGTTTGCAGTAGTGGGCTTTGTGGTTTTTAGTTATTAGCTTTTCTGTGGAGTTTCAAAGTTGCTTAAACTCTAGGAGGGAGTTGGGTTTTTTTTGTTTTTGATATTGTTTCCATTTTTTGTCTCTTTGGTGCATGGCTAGTTTAGTTTATTTTGATAACCATGGGCAGGTATGAGTTTTGATGCGTTTGGTTTGAGGGGGAGTTGCTGGTTGAGGAGTGTTAGGAATGAATGGTTGAAATGGGATACGGCATCATCTAGATGAAAGGTTTGTAGAAAGGACCAGTCAGTATGCTTTAGGCATTCTGATAAAGTTAGAGGGTTGTAAGAGGAGAGGTTATGGGTTTGGATGTAGTGGTGGTGTTTTTGTAGAGGAGATGGGAGCCGGTTGGCAAAGGCTGGTAAGTGATCACTGAGTGGGTCTGGTATTACTCCTGCTTTGGTGATATGGTTAGGGTAAGTTGTTAGGATCCAGTCAATGATGGTTCCAGAGGTACCATCTTTATTTGGTCTGGTTGGAGCATGTATTATTTGGGAAAAATTGTACATATTGATTGTGTGGAAAGGTGCTTCAGAGTTAATAGTGGTCCAGTTGATGTTGGTATCACAGAGGATATAGGTTTCATTTTTTATGTTGTTGGAAAACCAGGATAGGATGTCTTCAAGTGTTTTGATGTTATCGCCTGGGGAATATAGAGGGCAGCTAAACATATGGACTTGTGGTTTATTTTATTTTTTTATTTAAATATTTGAATTAACTTTCTGTTGTGGTGTAGTTTTTACAGTATATTCTTCAAAAATAGAAATGCCTTAAGATTATACATCTGTTGTTTTGACTTTTTGTATTTTGCAGGGTTGCTTTCATCTCTAATGACTTGCACATTTTTTATTATTTTCTTTTCATCTGGAATTTTAAGACTAAAAAAGACACCACAGCATCAGAATATTTCATAGGTAGAATATGCAGTGCCTGAGGAGAAAGCTGAAACCAGTTTGTTGCACATCTCACACCAACCTATCAAGCAGTTCATCCTCTGCTGATGGCCCACTACTGAACACCTTAATTTGACTTTGAGTTTAGGTATTATAGTTAAAAGGAGTATTTATTTTATTTATTTCATTTTATAACTGGTTAATGTTCAACTGGGCCAGAAGCCCATTTTCAGCGGAGACCTGGGAAGAAAAGCTCCAAGGAAGATTACATTGTTTTTACATTTGGCATATGAATATAACTGTGTTTAGAGCGCATAAAGTAATCAAAATAAAAGTTCAGTTGCAAAGTTCCTAGCATAGTGTCTAAAAGCAATTAAAAATGGTAGCAGTATACAAAACAATATACAAACAGTTGTACAGTATTAAAACATAATGCATGTTAATAAGAATTTTTTTTTAGGATAAAACACAAACTGAGAGTAAGAAGGATTAAACGTCAGGAGATTTTGAGAAAGGGTGATGTAAAGAAGGAGTTTGACATTTATGGGTTAAAGTAGTTAGCCTAGGTGAGAACAGGAGCAAAGCCTATGTTTGGAGAAATATTCCTTTAGGGAATTTTTAAATGTATGTGTATCACTGATGGACAGACTATGCTGTGGTAGAGAGTTTCAGTGTTTGGCAATGATATGGGAGTACAAGAAGATGCCATAAGAGTTTTGTGCTTTATTAACCTTCAACAATACTTTATCAGCAGACCTAAGAGATATTAGGTTGCTGTAGGGTTAGACAAGATCAGATAAGGTTAGGCAGTTGTCAGGTTTGTATAAGACCGTATGGGCAGTTAGCAGCTGATTCAGAGTAAGAAGATGAGGCAGCTCTAACCAATTCAGCTGGAGAAGGGCAGTGCAATGGTAAGATCTTTGAGATTGATTAGTACCAAATTTGGCAATTTTGTTATAGCAAGATTCAAGACTATTTAGGTCAGTTTTGTGAAGACTGGGAAATATTTCAGAGCAGTAAAGAAGGGAAGATAATAGATGGGTTTGAGCTGTTGAGTCTGGCATGGTTAGTGAGATATATTTTTGCCCAGTTTGACATGAACCTTTTTAATTGTTAGTGCAAGGTGCTTGTCAAACTTAAGTCTGCTAACAATTGCAACACCAAGAATTTGTGTGTTCAACTGGTTCTATTTTTGTGCCATTGGAAGAGGAGATATAGATAACAGGAAGGTTATTAAATATTGAGTTATTATAGAAGACCATAAGCTTGTTTTTTGGGGGGGGTAAGTATAAGTTGATGGACTGTTAGGTAGTTTTCAATACTGTGGAGGGCTGCCTGAGTTTTTTTCTTGGAGTTCTTTGAAAGTGTGGGCGGAGCAGATTAGGGAAGCGTCATTAGCATATTGTACAATTGAGGCTGGGTTTGCAGAGGTGTTAAAAGTCATTGGTACAATTGTGAATAAAAGTAGGCCAATAATGGAACCTGGTGGGACTCCTACACTTATAGGGAGCTGGGGGGAGAGTTTATTATCTCATAGGGTGACTTGTTTCCTATCTGAGAGGTAGCTATGAAACCACTTTACGGTTTCAGTGCTGGAATGATAGAAATCCAGCTTATTAAGAAGTTATTTGATGAGATACAGTGTCAAATGCTTTTGACATATCTAGGAAGGTAGCAGAGGCTAGTGTTTTTTTGTTTTTGAGTTGGTTTACAGTATTAGTAAAGCTGATTAATTAGAGCTGTACTGATACTATGCCTAGGTTGAAAGCCATATTGTATATTCAATAATAGATTATTCAACATTAAATGGTCCAAGATCTGTTTGTTTATACATTTTTCTAAGATTTTGGCAAGTGGAGACAGAATGGCTATGGGTCTATAGTTGGATATACCAGTAGAGGGACCACCTTTATGTAAAGGTATTATGTTAGATATTTTCCAGAGGAGTGGTACATACTGTTCAGAGATAGAGTGGTTGATGAGAATAGATATAGGGTAAGTGATGGAAGTAGCAGCTAGTTGTAGAAATCACCAGGTAGCTGGTCTGCAGCTAATGTGCAAGGTTTTAATTTGGAAAGAAGGTTTTTAACATAGCTTGTTTGGATTGGTTTGTGATAGAGGAGGGGAGAGTTGTTGATAGTTTGAGGTATGCTCAAAGGTGTATTAGGGGATTTGTTGAGCAGAGTGGTTACTGAGTTAATAAAGTGGGAGTTAAATTGAGTGGCTATGCACTCATTTTGGTTGGTCAGAAATGGGACTGGGGTAGTGGGTTTTCCTGGGTTGAGAAGGAGATTAATTGTTTGCCAGAGGGGTTATTCTGGTATTTTAGTTGACTTGTCTTAGAAGTAGGTTTTTTGTCTTGCTTAACTAGTTTTTTTAGTTTGATTTCTAAGTTGTTAATAGATAAGATCTTGTTTGCTTCTACTTTTCTGATAGAGAGACTGGGCTCTGTCTTTGTTTTAGTAGAAGAATTGTGTCTTTTGACAGCCAGGGAAGTTGTTTGTATTTGGTACAAATTTTTCTAATTGGGGCTAGATCATTAACTATTTGTAGGAAAGAGGTATTGAAATACTGAACTGCACTGTCAAGTGGAAGAGTTTTCAGAAGTGTCGAGTCTTATTGTAGAATTGAAGGAAAATGGTGCAGGTAGAGGGAGTTAGGTTGAGAAGGAGGTTAATTGTTAGCCAGAATCTTTCTGAGATTCTGGTAAACAATTAACCTCCCTCTCAGCCTACTAACTCCCTCTACCTACACCATTTTCCTTCAATTCTCCTTCATCCTTCTTCAATAATTTCCACTTAACACCTGCCTTCTGGTCACTTTTATTGTATAACACCTGTATCAACTTTGAATGAATTTTTGCATTGTTTATTTTTTTTATATTACTTATTGCTTGATTTTGATATCTAATAATGTATGTATTAACTCTGTTGATATTTGTTTTTTATATCTGTACCTGGAGCTTTTCTCCCTTGGTCTCCATTGAAAAAGGTCTTATCTCAGCCCAATGGACTTTCCCAGTTAACAAACTACAAGTAAATAAAATAAATAAAGAAGTTGAGTATTAAATATGATGAGAGCAATATTTTTTATTGCGAATATATCACAATGAAATGTTAGAGGAACTGTGTAAATGTTTTCTAATCAAGTAGGTAGGAAAGTGGTCGCTTAGTGTGTCTGGGAGACACCCAGTTTCGTAGCTAATTTTGGACTTGTTAAAATCCAGTCAAGAATGGATTGCCTCTTGGTATGTTTGGTGATGCATGTGGGTTGGTTAACTTTTTGATTGAAAGTGAAAAGGTTAACAAAATTTGTTGGATTGGAAGAGCAGGTAGTCCAGTCAAGGTTAAAATCACCAAGTATTATATAGTTTCATGTCTAAAATTTGTAGAGGCCTAAGAGGCCCATTCAAGGATATTTTCAGTATATTGGAGGTTTTTAGCAGGGGGCAGGTGGATTGCTGTAAAGATAATGGACTTATGGTTATTTAAATCTAGGTGTGCTACTGAAATTTCCTGAGTTAGGGATAACAGGTGGGGTAGAGTTGAGTTGTGCCAAATTAAGATTATCTTTAAACAAAATGGCAATCCTGCCTTCACATCTAGATACTATGTTAGTTCTGAGGATGCTCTAACCACTGGGAAGAAAATTCTTCAGATTTAATATGAGGTTAAGCCATGTTTCAATAATGGCTACTATATCAGGGGAGGGGAGGAGAGGGCAATGGCAGCATAAAATTCATGGACTTTGTTTATCAGGCTTCCTAGGTTCACATTAATGACGAGAAGGTCAGATTTACTTTTATTCAGGGGAAAATAGGAGTTAGTTGCGGAATTAGGGGAGTTGTCAGATTAAGGATTTAGAGGGGAGGGGTAGAGATTGTAGTGAGTGTTGGGCCTGGATTAGGATGGCTGTCACACTGGAGTTTGACATGGGTAAGGCAATGGAGGGTAAGACATCTTAATTGGAAAACAGACAGTGATAAATATATACTGTAGCACCAGAGTTGTGGATTTGAAAATATTTAAGGGAGAAAAGTAGAGTAGGGGAGGTATTGTAGATGTATGGGGAGATGTGAATAGTGGGTTTGTCATGATTCAGATCCACAATTACTGGTAAGGTAGGAGATGGGTTGTTATGGTGAGGTTTGATTGGAAAGCTATGGAAAGGTTCATTATGGACCTCATAAATAAAGATATTGGGGACCTACAGACACTGGATCCTACCCAGTTTGGCTTTGTTAAGGGCAGATCCTGCCTCTTAAACCTGGTCGATTTCTTTGAAACAGTCACCAAGGCCATTGATGAGGGGAAGGTGGTCCACACAGCGTACCTGGACCTCGCAAAAGCCTTTGATACAATACCCCACTCGGGCATTATAGATAAGCTCACCAGCTTAAATATAAACCCCTATGTCACTAGATGGGTTGCAAACTGGCTCAAGGACCGAACCCACATGGTTAGAATTGCTGGAGCCATGTCAGACTCCAAACCAGTAACAAGTGGCATCCCACAAGGCTCAGTCCTGGGATCTCTCTTGTTCGGTATATATTTCTCGGAGGTACAGGCCAGCATGGAAGGACTGTGGCTGACCAAGTTCGCAGATGACTGCAAACTAGGCACCATAATCAACTCTCCAGCCAACACAAGCATCCTACAAAAGGGCCTCATCGAAACAGACAACTGGTGCCAGAGCCATGGCCTCAAGCTAAACGCCAAAAAGTGTATAGTCATCCCCTTTGGCAAAAACAAAGTGCCCACAGATTACCACATAGGTGGTAATCCATTAAGTATGGAAGAAGTAATTAGGGACCTGGGGACCCAAGTTGATAGCAATCTCCATTTGAAAACCACGTGGCCAAAGTGGTTAGAAAAACATTTTATATAACCCACCTAATCATGAAGGGGTTCACATCTAGATCAGGGGAGGTCATCGTACCTCTTTACTCATCAGGCCCATAATTGAGTACAATGCCCCTTTTGGGATGTACCTTACCAGACACCTGCAGCAACTGGAAGGACCCCAAAAGTACCTCACCAAGAGGATCAAAGGGCTCAAACAGATGCCATATGCTGCCCGGTTAAAGAAACTCCAGCTCTACTCAGTGGCATACCGCCTGCTCAGAGGCGATCTGTGCCTGTTGTATAAAGCCATATCCAACCCGGAATTAATGGGCATGCTGCACCTCAGAAAATCCAAATCCCATCGAGCTACGTGCTCAAGAAACTTGAACCTCAGCACTGAAATAAATAGGACATGCTGGAGGGACAGATTCATAACCCAGAGGCTCCCTTCACTCTGGAATAAAATCCCAGTCCAGGTTAGGCAGAGTCCCTCATTGACTCTCTTCAAGAGGAATCTTGATGAGTGGATGGGAGATCGTAGGTTTACCCCGGGTATCACTTCTGTGTCACTGTTAGACAGTATACTAACCTCGAAAAAGGGCATAGCAAAATTAATTTAAAATGGGTGGCGAAAGCCAAACACACTCTGGCTAGGCTTATAAATGCCCTAGGGCAGATAGCCTAGTATGAACCTATGAACCTAAGAGGTGGTATAAAGGGCTAGGAGTAACAGAGCTAGTAGGACAGGGAGAGATGTAATAGATATATCATGCATCGTAAAGAATGTAGATTGTAGTAAGGAGATGGGTGGTAGTGAAAGTCTAACATTGAAGACTTGGAATAAGAAACTTAGCAAAGAAAGAAGTTGTAAGTAACTGGAAGGGTTGAAAGTGAGAAGGACAAAGAAGTGCATGTTGATTGACATAAGTGATAGCTAGGTAAGGAGTAGAAGGGCTGTGAATAGTGAGAAATAGTTATTGAGGGAGTTAAAAAGATAGGGGAGAAGAAAATAGGATGCTTAAGCTGGGGTAAGGAAATGTAAGCAGAAGTGATGATAATTGGAATAGCTGAGTAAGCTAATAGCTGTATTATGATTTGCTACTTCAGGGGGTATGGTTATGGAGGGGAGGGGCTGGCTAGCTATACGTTACAGGTGAAGGGGTGGATGGGAATGGGGGTAGGGTAGGGGAACAGAGTGAGCCCAAGCATAGCGAGGGCAAATGGAGCAGGGCTTGCACCCAAGATGGGAAACAGTGCAGTGAGAGACAAAGATAGATAAGAAATATAAGAAAAATAAAATCTAAAAAGGCAGAGTGATGGTCAAGGGAACATAGATAAGAAATATAAGAAAATAAAAACTAATAAGGCAGAGTAATGGTTAAGGGAGAAATATTAATGTCTAGAAAACAGGTAAGTAGAGTGCATTAGGAGGAGTAAAAAATGGAAAACTGTCAGAAGGAGTCAGTTGAGAGCAGGAAAGTAAGCAATACAGCACTAGAGCAGAGTAGGGTGGGCTGGCTAAGGAGCAAAAAACAATAGGAGAGAGAACTCACAGGATTTGGGAGGGGGAGGTAGGCAGCAGGAATGGGACACAAAACAGTAAGGTGGGGAGTGGTAGGTAGAGTATAGGAAAAACAGTAAAAGCTGAACAAAAGGAGTAAGTTGGTAAATAACAGTTGGCTTTGGGCAGGGTTGGAAGGAGAGAGTGTACAGAAACACCTTGGGTAGGTAACAAATGGCAGACTAAGTTGAGTTGCTGTCATCCCCTAGCATAAGTGAGAAATCACCAGGTTCAGTGTTCAGTTCTACAGTGCACAGATATTCATTTAATTATCTGCACAAATAACACATATATGTACTAATTGGTGAAACTTTGCTGGTGGTAGAAGGCAAAACAGCAAGTCCAGCTTTAGGTCAGCTAGATCTGTGGAATCCAAATAGAGACCAGAGAACAGTTTAAAGGGCTGGTGAGTACACGCATATGGACAGGGACCCCAGATGCAGGGGCTAACTAACTAATTAGATAAGTTGATCTTGACCTTGCTTGTCAGAAAGTTGGAAAGCCTCAACATACCTTTTATATATCAAAAAGATGTGACCCATGCTGAAGTCATACTTATCCCGAACTCCCCTAAACCCAGTAATAATTTATTTCATTATATCTCCTAGCAAGCTAGTCTTAACTGTATACTCCTTGCACAGACCTGTAAGTTGTATATCTGTTCTGTGGATCAACAAAATTACTAATGAGAAAAAAATTCACAGAGTGCATTTTTTCCATATTGACCTGAAGTATGTGTGCATGAGGCTAGAATTTTTATAACCATCAACACACCATCTGCACATTTTTTGCTTTATTGTACTCCATTTAAAGTAACAGTGTGGTGGTTTTGCACATTTAATATCTGAGTGATATTAGAATGTTGTACTCCATTTAAAGTGACAGTGTGGTAGTTTTGTACATTTAATAATTGAGTCATAGTAGAATATTTGCTAGAGATACATGTCTGACGTTCTAGTGTAATTCTGGAACACTTTACAATGAGAGAATTCAGCTCATGCTTCTATTGACGGGTCTTGTTATTCACAAGTATCATTGTCTGCAGAGTGTTTTGCCTCAGTGACTTGCAGATATTTATACCTCTTGCAGAATTTGAGTGAAGTCAAATTTATTATTTATGTTTTGTGACCAGATTATCCCTTAACACTTTTGGCATACTTTCAGGCCACATAGTAATTATATTTTTACAGGTGGGAAATTTAAGGAAGATGCCAGAAAAATTTGCCTACTTTTCTTTCCAAAATTTGCCATATTACCTCTAAGAACATCTACTAACAACACAGGCAGTTTGGATTTCAGTTTAATGTCTTATCAGTAGCATGGCATTCCCAGAGTGTAGCACTGCAAGACCTTGTTGGTACTGGATCTTGAGTCTGATCATCTGTTGTTGGAATGGAACCCATAGCCTCCTGTTCTTTCATTATCTAAAGTGTGAATACCATCTGCTGAGTCATTGGCACTACCAGTCAAATGTTTCTAATCAACATGCAGATTTTTTTATACTGCCTTAAACTATCCATCATCATTTAGGAGGGGTCCCTAAATAGCTTATATAATCTGTAGAGTTTTACTTATTATGTTCTTCTCAAATTGAGAAAGCAAGACAAGTCCCTTATTTTAATGTCTCTAAATTTTATGAAACAAAATGATTAATGAAACAGTTGTGCAGAGTAACAATAAATAAACCAAACATTGTATACAATATGATAAATTTCAACCAAGAAAAGTGTATTGTAAAAGTAGTCAATGACTCCACAAACACAGTTTAACCAAATGAATGAGTTTATTAAATGGCACACAAATTAAAAACAAAAATGCTTTCGTCCATACCTCTCAACTTGGAAACATCAAAACTCTGGACAAAGTCCCATGAAAAATAGGTACAAAAATGCACGCTGATTAACATAAAAGTTGCATACATAATTATGTAACACCCACCCACTCCAATGGAATTGTGGGATACCAGCTTTCAAATGCAAACTGAAGAACAGAACCAAACTATGGTCCCAGACTCTGTAGTAAATGGTAACCATTTTTTTGAAATGTGTAGCAATGATGTTCACTGGGAAGGGAGAAGATGATGAACCTTAGGATTTTGTTTTTGGTGACTTGCAGTATGTGGGTTTTGTGGTAAAAGAAGGGCATTTAATGGTAAGCAATATTCTAATCTTAGCAAAATAATGTTACAATTTGCTAGGACCTCCAAAAGTCATTTTCCATGGCCTACTGATCAATGGCGTAGCTAGAGTTTGTGCCACCTGGAGCTGTCTTTCAGTTTGTCACCCTTCCCCTCGCAAAATTAAGGTCAAATGGCGCCCCCATACAAAGCCCACCCTCCTGCAACCATTCCAATGTCCCATTACTTGGCTATTTTGCCCCATTTTAAAATGCCAAAAAGAAGAAACTTATCACAAAAAAAAACCTCCAACACATAGCAGAAAATAAATATTTATATTTATATTTATATACTAGAATGCATTTATTTACTCATTCATCTATGTCGCGTATTCTGCTCTTGGACATTAGATAATGTGAATTTTATTGTTAAATTAGTATTCAGTTCAAGTGGCAGATTTATGGGCATTTTTTGTGAAAATGGAACTCTTACATTTGCTTGAATGTTTTGTGTTTGAAAGCAGTTAAGATAAGTTCAAGAAATAGTTTCAATCAAGTATTTAATAATTAATTGGTTAATAGATTAATGAGTTTGTGTTTGTATTTAAGGAGATGGGTTTTGTTTGATGTATTGTCCCATTGAAGGCGAATTGCCGAGGTACCAGGATATGTGAATTAAAGTGTTCTGACTTTCCATCTCTGTGGTTGGCATTTATTTTCTGCTATGTGTTGGAGTTTATTTTGCCCCATTTGCCATAAACACAGTAATGTGCATACTGCATTACTTCTACAGTGATTATTTGGATTTCATTTAAAACTTGCATTTTAAAGCCAAACAATATAATACAGACCAACCACCAAACCCTATAGTCATTTGCTTTATTTTATTTACTGCATTCCTTTTACTTTACATTTTATAGCAAAAACACTAATAGACATCTGCTAAAAAGCAATACAGTCTCACAATGAAAACAGACTTAGCATTAAAACTTCTCTGCCCTTGAAACTCACATTCATTGAAACAGCATTGAAACCCACAGTCAAAGAAAATGCAAGTCATCTAAATAATTCCACATTAAAGAGATCTGTAACTAATGAAGAGGTTGTTGCTAGCAAACAACTTTATATTTCATTGTTTCATCTCCAATGAAAGTGCCTGATGCCCTACTTGAAGAATGAATTGCTTATGTTACACAAAAAAATAAGCTAGTAATATTGCAATAGGGAATGGATGGCAAACTGCTAACAGGTTCATAGTTACTAGGTAGCTCTGCCAAAGAGGGCATTCTAATTTCTCAGGACTGCAGCATCCACACCCTTTAAAAGAACAACACAGTACAGTATCAGCATTCCATCTACATACTGTGGGAATAGAACCCATAGTCTTCTGCATCAAAAGTAAGTATATTACCTGTTGTACTACTAACAGAAACAGACTTGGCATAAGCAGCACTAAACTTCTCTCCCCCTGAAGAACTATGCAGCACAAGAAATCTGGAAAAAGCCAAAATTTATTGGTGAGGGGGGGGGGGGCAAGGGCCCAAAACCAGGAACACATTTTAAACATTGCTTGTATAATCTTAGAAAGTTGGTAGAATAAAATGTTTTGTTACCATGTGTTTCCTGAAAGATAGGAAGACTGAAACTTAAATAGTTATCATTATTTAGTGAATTCAGTTCTCACTGATTTGCCAGAAAACCACAAATTCTAAGAGAAACAGACCAAAAGTATGAAAATTTGGACAATTGAGTACCTCCTTCAAACATGAGTGGTGGCATGGGTGGAGAATTTAGGCTCTTGCACCTTTTACCTAAGGTACAGAGTTTGAGTCTGGGTAATCCTAACTGTCAGTTATATCTAACTGGGGCATTTTATACACACACACACACACACACACACACACACACACACACACACACACACACACACACACATATCTCCCCTTGCGTGCATGCATGCACACACCTCTTCCCTTGTACACACACACACACACACACACACACACACACACACACACCTCACCTTGCGTGCACATACACACACACATCTCCCCTTGCACACACACACACACACACACACACACACACACACACACACACTCTCTACTTGCATGCATGCACGTGCACACAAACACACACACACACACACAAACAAAAATCTCCCTTTGCGCACACACACAAGCGCACACCCCAGCACGCACACACAGATCTCCCCTTGTGTGTGTGTGTGCACACACACACACCTTCCCTTGCACGCACACACACACACCACCCCTTACATGCACACACACACACACACACACACACACACACACACACACACACACACACACACATATCTCCTTGCGTACACACACACACATGCACATCTCCCCTTACATGCACATACACACACACACATCTCCCCTTGCACACACACCTCCCCTTGCACACACACACACACACACACACACACACACACACACACACACACACACACACACAGATCTCCCCTTACACACACACACATCTCCTCTTGCACGTGTGCTTGCACACACACACACACACACACACACACACACACACGCATAGCTCCCATTGCGTGCGCACACACACATCTTCCCTTGTACTTGATTAATAACAACAGGGTAAAAACATGACGTTCTGAACTACATTCAAGACCTTAACAGCAGTAGAGCCTGAGCCACTTCCACTTAAAACATCAGTGCAAGAAAACAAAACTACTAGACCATTTATATCAATCAATTCACTAATTGTGAGTACTGAACCATTTCTATCAGTCAATTTACTAATTGCGAGTACCAGACCATTTCTATCCATCAATTCATTAATTCCGGGTACTGGACCATTTCTATCAATTAATTCACTAATTGCGAGCACCCTCGTCTGAACTACATTCAAAGTAATAACAGCTCTCACATACACACTCTTTCCAATTGGAACTAGCAAAGAATACTGGACCATTTGTATTTGTGCCCTTAATAACAGCAGTAGGTCTCGTAACAGCACGTGCAGGCTTGCAGTACATAAAACACTTCTCATCTGAACTATCTTGCAGCTCTCCCTTAATAACATAAACTTAAAACAGCAGTGCAGTACACACACTTTCCAACTGAGCCCTTTGCAAATGAACTAGCAGTCCAGACAGTGCACTCGAAAAATCTCTCTCGTACATAATATATATGAAAGCAGTAAGCACAGTTCAACTAAACATCAGTGGTGGTGCTAGAAAAATAATGGACCATTTGTAAGAAGTGAACTAAACAGTCCTGTACATAACATGCATGTAACCCCAATTCAAAGTAAGCATCAATACTAGAAAAATACCAGACCGTTTCTTAGAACTAAACAGTATTTCATTTTTTTTGCCATATCGGAGTCGGGAAAGAAAGAACCGCTGAGGTAAAGTTAAATTAAGTAGTAAGTAATGGAATCTTGACAGGCTTTCTCTCTGCCTTGTGGTGACATCCTTGCGCATGCCCTGCATATGATGATGTCAGTAATGGTCCCCCCATGCCAAAAAGAAAAAAATAAAAAAAAAACAAAAAAAGCCCCAGGAAATTTAGAAATTGAAGCGGCGATGCGGGAATTCATGGTACCCCCAACATTTTTCCCTCAAAACCGGTATTTACTGAGAAATTCGGTATGGTTGAGAGGTATGCTTTCGTCCCACCAGATCCAGGACTTTATCAGAATTGTTTTTTAACATTAGGGTCTTCCTTATATAATAATAAGCAAAACTCGGTTTATGGTGTGGTTATACGTCTATACAAACATATCTATCTCTATAGTACTCTATAGTTTGTTTTAAGCTTGCAAAGGGGTATTTTATGTTGAACAGTTTTAACTGTGTACTGTTTCTTTAATTTAAACTGTGATCACAGTCAGTTAAGGGTTTTGCTTATCACTATACAAGGAAGTGCCTATTAAAAAAAGACAATTCTGATGAAGTCCTGGATTTGGTAGGATGAAAGAGCTCAATTATTGTCTTTAATTTGTGTCATTTAATAAACTCATTTGTTTGGTTACATTGTGTTTGTGGAGTCAGTGACCACCAATGCAATACACTTTTCTGAGTTATGCAGAGTAGCTGAACCAGCTGGGGTTGGCACAATAGGTAAGGTGTTTACCTTACGGATACAAGATACAGAATTGTGTTCTCACATCGGGAAGCATGAGTAGGGCTTAAAAAGCATTCTGAAGTCATTAACATTAGCAGTCACCTATGAGTCTTTAATGAGAATGACTGCAGTTAGGAGACGTATCAACCTATCATCTTTCAAAATCACAGCAGGGCACAACATAAACTCATAGCAGAGGGTCCAAAAGCATTATACTGAACACTTGTGCATGCACAAATTCATTTTCCAGTGTATGTGGGTTTACAGAACTGTGTACATTTGCCCTCTTGGCAGGTACAAGATATAAAATTAGTATCTTTGTGGTGCTAACAGGTACACATCTAAATAACTGTCCCAGAAAAAAACACATTGTTACTGCACTGTAAAAACATGCATGTTTCCTGGCTTGCCATATGTGCCACTCATAACTATAGATGTTAAGTTGTCAATCTCGCCTTCATTCTTGCTTGATGGGTTCGGAGCCGATCCTCGGCTCCGACTCGGCACTTGCTAAGCTCGAGAGTCACTTTTACCAGCTCGAGGCAGCCCCATATCCCATGATGCAAGGCGGTAAGTACCCAGATCTCGTTTGCCGCTTCGCTGATGAGGTCCTCCTTTTACCAGCTCCTGGTAAGTGATTTACACATTACTTCTTTGCCCCTTTTTTCACTTTAAAATCATTTTTAGAGTTAAAATTAGTAGTTTTAGACTAGTTTTAGTCCTTTCCTGACTAAAATTCCCTCTCTGCTAAAACTTTTTAGTCAGGCCTTCTCCCATCCCATCCCCCCCTTGTTAGGGTGTGTGTGTGTGTTTGTGAGACAATACTTTTCCCTTTGGGATTGTAAAAATTTCTTGGACAAGTGTTGTGTGTGTGTGTGTTTTACAACATGTCTAAGGAAAGGGTCTCAGGCTTTAAGAAGTGTGACTCGTGCTGTCAGAAAATGTCTCTGACAGACGGTCACACTTCTTGCCTTTACTGCCTGGGACCTCTCCACCTGCAGGACTCCTGTGCGATTTGTCATTCTTTTAGCCAGAGAGTCCTGCAGGAAAGGAGAAATAAACTTATTTTGAGGGGCCTTCTTAAGCCGGAGGGCTCTCCGGCTAAGTCGGCTCCATCTAAGACTTCTAAGTCTTCCAAGGCCCAGGCTTCTGTGTCCAAGCCTGCGGCCTCGGCTCCGACTCTTTCAGAGTCGAGATCGGCTCCGGCTGGAGCCGATTCTGGTTTGTACAAACCTTCTGGTTCGACCACTTCGGTGTCGGCTCCGATCGGTTCCGATCACCATGTGGCTCAGGCTTCGGTGTCGGCGCCGATCGGCTCCGACACCCTTATGCTTATGTCTGTATCGGCTCCGGCCGGAGCCGATGCATCGAAACCTTCTGTCGGTGCCGAGAAGTTGTCGGCTCCGACAGCTTCCAAGGTTTCTTCGGCTCCGATGGTTCCTTCGAGGAAGAGGTCTAGGTCCCCTTCCTTGGAGCCGATACTCTCGGCTCTGGCTTCTCCTCTCCTCTCGGAACAGAGCCATCGGAGCCGATCATCCAGGTCATCTAGGCTTTCTGACCATGATTTAGAGAGAGTGGTCAGTAGATTATTAAAATCACAGGCACTGGCCCAAATGCTACATAGTCCATCTCAACAGACGACTATTAGTCCACACCCCATTGCAGTTCCTCCTTCGACTCTACCACAGAGTTTGGAGTTGGAGTCTTCGGGAATGGTTTCTGCTACGGCTGAGGGACAGATACCCCCTTCTGCTCCTTCAGCCTCTACTCTTATCTCCTCTTCGAGACCTTCCTTAGAGGGATTCGGTGGTCAGGCTTCCCTGGTCTCTTCCGAGGGGGTGAGTGGCATCGGACCCTTGTCCGACCCCACTCTTCCCCTTGGAGCCTCGGCCTTGGTGAGCTCGGCTCGACATCTGCCTCGGAGCCTTCCCTTTCGGTGGGTCCTGGAGTTCCTGGTTCTTGAACGGGTTCTCTCGGACCTCCCTGGGAGGAGCCTCGAGGTGATGAAGAGTGTGCTGGACACTGGACTCAGCCAGCAGTCTGTTCCCTTAGCTCCTCCCTCTATGGTGCCTGTTGACATCTCTGCCACTTCTCTTGCTCCCGGACCCAGAGATCCTCCGCCTCAGGTTTCCCCACTGGGAAGAGCCCCCTCTTCCAAGGATTCTCCTGATCTCTCAGAGGATCCTCCGCGAAAGAGGACCTGTAAGAGGAAACACATAGACTCCCCCGAGTCTATCACTTCAGATACTGACTTAGATGAGTCAGAGGGATCCCCAAGATCCCCCTCTGAGGATGTCTCCTTTTCAGACATCCTAGAACTCCTTAGAGGGGAAACTGGCCCACCAATAATCCCTCTGAGGATGAGTCAGTATACCTGGAGGCGTTTGGATCTCGGCCCTCCACCTCCTGGGTGTCTCCGCCTTTCGACCCACTTATGCAGGTTATTGCTCGAAAGGCGTGGACTGCTCCTGACTCTGTAGAGCCAGTCCCTAGGAGGCCTTCTAAATTTATCACTGCTCCGTCGGACAAGCAATTCCTCCCAAAAGGTGTCCCTGCTGATGCCATGGTGGTGGCGGCTGCCACTAAGAAGGAACTTGCAGATCCTTCTGTACCTGTCCATCCTCCTAATAAGGACTCTAGGACCATGGATAGATATGGTAAGCGGATGTTCTCTTCAGCGACCTTTGCTATGCGTTCGCTGAACTACCTATGTCACTTCACCAGACTCCAGAGGGATATCCTTAAGGAGCTAGGTGAAGTAGTAAAGGATCCTACCGCTGCAGGGGCTCAAGAAAAAATTGCTTCGCAGCTAGGAACCCTTAATTCTATTGCTAACTCCTCCATGCGACTGATATCATATGCTGCTGATGGAGCGAGTAGGGCCGCAGGTACAAGTGTGGCTCTTAGACGCCAAGCCTGGATGCGACTCTGTAATTTTGCAGATCCCTTTAAGGCGTCCTTCACAAACTCTCCCTTTGATGGGTCAGCTTTGTTTGGCCCTCAAGTGAAGGAAACGTTGACCAGGTGTGAGCAGGATGGCAAGACTCTTTCTGTCAGGGGTCCGTTTTCCACCCTTCTAGACCTTACCCCAAAGGACAGAAGGGTGGCAAAATGTGGTTCCATAAATCCCAAGGAGTCACGCCGGATTCACGTGGTCAGTTTACCCCTAGAGGCAGAGGGGTAACAATAACAGACGCGCTCTAGAGGCAGAGGGGTCCACAAAACCAGGGAAGCAGAGAGCCTCTCTGACAAGCCCTTTCAGCATCCCTGAGGTGTTGCCCGGCTGTCCATCCTTGGAGGCAGTTGGGGAAGACTATCGCTGTACCCAGAAGCCTGGCATTCCCTCACTCAAGACAGATGGGTACAGTCGATCATATCCGAGGGTTACAGAATTCCTTTCGAGGAAAGTCCTTTCTATCACTCAAATTCCCTTCCAGATGTACCACCGGTCTAAGGGAAATTGCAGAGTTAGAAGTCTTAAAACTACTGCAAAAAGAGCCATTCAGCCAGTTACAACAGATCATTCAGAGCCGGAATCTACTCAAGGTTCTTTTGGTCCCCAAAAGACGGGAGACTGGAGACCAATATTGGATCTCAGCAGACTCAACAAGTCTGTGAGGAAGACAAGATTCCGAATGGTCACTCTTCAGTCAATTCTGCCCTTCTTACAGAAGGACAACTGGATGTGCTCAATAGATCTTCAGGATGCGTACTATCACATAAAAATCCACAGACACTCCAGGAGATTCCTCCGCTTTCGGCTGGGGTCCAGTCATTTCCAGTTCAGAGCCCTGCCCTTTGGTCTCACTACAGCCCCCAGAGTGTTCACCAAATGTATGGCAGTGGTCACGGCTCACCTGAGACGTCAAGGATTCCAGGTGTTTCTGTATCTCGACGACTGGCTCCTGTCAGCCACCACCAGGCATCAGCTTGTTCAAGCCAGGGATTACACAATAAATCTTTGTTCTCAATTGGGCATCTCGATCAACTCCGAAAAATCATCCTTATTGCCCTGCCAGTCTATTACTTTCATAGGTGCAAACTTAAACACTGTTCGGATGTCAGCTACCCTTACAGATCAAAGAATCTCAGACATTCAAAGTCATGTCAGGATCATTCTAGCCAACAAGAAGGTACAGGCCAGAATGGTTCTAAAGGTGTTAGGCCTCATGGCTGCGACCATTACCCTTCTTCCCCTGGCTCGCTTCTATATGCCTTCTTCAATGGATGTTGTTCACTCAGTGGTCTTACCAACAACTTCCAATGCGTCACCAAATACTGGTGACACAGATTTGCAAGAATCATCTTGCTTGGTGGATCGCTTCTCCCCAGATTCACCAAGGCAGACTCTTTGTACCCCCATCTCCGGTAGCCACTGTCACTACGGATGCCTCCCTGATCGGGTGGGGGGGTCATTATCAGGGCAGGATGGTTCATGGGACGTGGCAACCTTTCGAATACCACCTGCACATAAATGTCCTAGAGATGAGAGCAGTGCTTTTAACGTTGCAAGCCCTCAACGACTTTCTTCCTATAGGGACAATTGCAGTCCACACAGACAACATGTCTGTAGTTTGGTATATCAACAAACAGGGCAGAACCAAGTCCTACCCCTTGTGTCGAGAAGCGCTCAGACTTTGGCAATGGGCGATCTCCTCTCATCAGTTTCTGGTAGCAATGCATATCCCTGGGAAAACCAACATTTTAGCGGATAGATTGAGCAGAGCTATTCTCATGCCTCACGAGTGGTCTCTCAAACAATCTATAGTGGAAGAGATTTTTCTAGAATGGGGTCGCCCATGTTGCGATCTTTTTACTACTCCCCAAAACAGCAAATGCCCAGACTTCTTCTCTCTCTTCCCACTGCCAGGCCATCCCCCCAGAGACGCCCTGACCCAGGATTGGCCCCAGGGACTTCTTTATGCCTTTCCTCCATTTCCTCTGATCCCTCAAGTTATCCAGAAAGCAACCATTTTGAGAGCCAAATTGATTCTCATTGCTCCTTATTGGCCTCGACAAATTTGGTTTCCGTTCCTTCATCGTCACCTTTTGGTGCAGCCGTGGCATCTGGACCCAGTGCCAGATCTTCTGATTCACCAATCCAGTCAGCTGCACCAGTCTATCCCTTCTCTCAACCTCACAGCATGGTTGCTCCACTTCCTTCCTTAGCCAGGCTTCCTATGATCTCTAACCCTGTTAGAGACATCATAGTAGCTTCCTTAAAATCCTGTACCAGGAGGATTTATACTAGCAAATGGAAACGTTTTTCTTATTGGGCTAAAGCCAAGAATATTGATCCCTTCACTGCTCCAGTTCAAGCAGTTTTGGATTTCTTAGCAGAGATTTTTCACGCGGGCTCCTCTTCTTCCACAGTCAAAGTTCAGTTGGCTGCTATCTCGAACTTTCATGTCGGGTTCGCAGATCACAACATTATGTCCCACAGGCTTTGTAGAGCCTTCTTGAAAGGAATTTTCCTCCTGAAGCCTCCAGTCAGGAGTCCTCCTCCTCAATGGGACCTAAATTTAGTGCTGACATCCTTGATTCTTCCCCCCTTCGAGCCAGCTGTTTCTTGTTCCCTGAAATTTCTTTCATGGAAAACTTTATTCCTGGTTGCTATTACATCAGCTAGGAGTGTGTCTGAACTTCATGCTCTATCTGTTCGCCCCCCCTATTTGGTCTTCCACAAAGACAGAGTATCATTGAGAACTAATCCGACCTTTTTGCCTAAGGTTGCCTCAAAGACTAATTTGAATCAAGCCATTGATCTCCCGGTATTTTTTCCAAACTATTCAAACAGATCGGAACAAAAATTACATTATCTTGATGTCCACCGCCAACTCAGATATTATTTGGACAGAACAAAACAATCCAGGAAATCCGATCAACTCTTTGTTTCCTATGCTGATAACAAGAAAGGTCTTCCTGTCTCAAAAGTGACCTTGTCTAGATGGCTTTCTTCTGTCATCTCTGAAATTTATCGGCTCAGGGGAAAACAGCTGTGCTCAAAACCAAAAGCACATTCAACCAGAAGCTTAGCTACTTCTACAGCCTTTCAAACTAGACTTCCTTTAGATACTATTTGTGCAGCAGCCACTTGGGCCACTCCTCATACATTTGTTTCACATTACAAATTGGATTTGGCCTCCAGGGACAGAGCCAGTTTTGGCTCTACAGTTCTCAAGAGTCTGTTCCATTGAGCCACCCAGGATAGAGGTGCTAGAGACGCGGTCCCATCAAGCAAGAATGAAGGCGAGATTGACAACTTAACATTGAGAAGTTATGTACCTACCATAACGTTCCATGTTAGTTGTCTTCTCTCGCCTTCTTTCTTGTGACCCTCCCTCCTTCCCCCAGGCCTGGACAGACCTTTCTCTACAAGGAGTTATACTTCTGAAGACCATACACAGCTGGTCCTTCTGCCATCCTGCAGATTTTTTTCTCTCCTCCTTTCTTCCTTTGGGAAGTTATTATGCTAGGTGCTATTGCCCTTTTTGTCATCAAACGAGATCTGGGTACTTACCGCCTTGCATCATGGGATATGGGGCTGCCTCGAGCTGGTAAAAGTGACTCTCGAGCTTAGCAAGTGCCGAGTCGGAGCCGAGGATCGGCTCTGAACCCATCAAGCAAGAAAGAAGGCGAGAGAAGACAACTTACATGGAACGTTATGGTAGGTACATAACTTCTCATTTATTTAGCAGAATTAGTATAGTGTTGTATATCTTCATTTGTCCAAGACATGTTTGTACAACATTCATTAAACAAGCAATTATGCTTCAATTAAATAAATAAGTAAATAAATAAACCCAAGACACCTCAGCCTGGAACTAATCGAGAGCTCCAAATATTTCTAAGCAAGCCATATGTACAGCCTAATTTTTTCCCCATATAGGATATTTTAATGTGATTCCTCCATTCCCATGGGATTTTACACATTTTAGTTCATATGATACGCAAATCTATCAGAAAAGATTTCTCGTCTATGTCACCACCTAAACAAAATAGTCTATAAACGCTTCCATTTATTGCACAAAACACATTGTTTGTTATTGCCCTGTGTCCTTTCTGCTTACTGCATTATAGCACCTTTCCAATATACAGTAAGGCTTATGCATACACAGATATGCCCATCAATTACAGTCGTTGGTATGATTTTCTACACCTCAGATGCTTGCTTGAAAACAGATTAATGAATAAATATATAAATAATGTTCTAGTAATGTACTTCAGTTCCCTGCTGTCAGAACCATACAGTGCAGCACATTGCAATCTTCCATGCTCTCCCATTTGCTAAGTTCAAAAAGCAGGAACAAAGACCCCAAAATGAGAGAGAGTTTTTAAATATTGATTTTATATGCTTAAAAATTTGATAGCATAATATGTTTTGATTTAGAGCATTTTCTAAAACTTATGAATTATGTAACTCCTATCGGTCATTATTTAGTGACTGTAGTCACAAACAATTTGCTAGAAAACCACAAATTTGATGAAGAGCAAATACATTTTTTTGGCAAGATCAGCTGCACTTGTGAGTTCTGCTCTCTGCATCCAACATAAACATACAGAGATGTGATTTGTATGATTGGGTACCTCTCATATGTCTACCTCAAATCCAGTGAATGAATAAGTACTAAATAATGGCCCAGAATTGTATCACAGCTTGATGCCTTCAGAACCAGAGAGTGCAACCCATTGCAAACTCCACCCTCTCAACTTCAGAGACAAAGATGGAAAATCAGGGACATATTTTAAATATTGCTACTATATATATATATATATATATATATATATATATATATATATATATATATATATATATATATATATATGGATATGAAATATGAAACTCACATGCCTATCATTATTTAATGATGGTATTTTTTTTTGTTCATTTTATCTTTTTCTTGACCAGGCAAGCCCACTGGATGAATTGTCCCTTTTCCAGGGCAAGGCATGAGTACTGCCTGGTTAAGTGAATGTCACACAGTAGGCAAAAGGAGGTGAAAGGAATCAAATCCTGTAATCTTGAGATAACTCTAATTTCCTTAAAAAATTAACAGAACAGCATGGTGTTACAGTAAAATAGATTTTCTGAACAATAAGAAGCATGACAATCTGACGGCTAATATTATTGACTGGCTGTACTTCTAAGAGATGTACCTGAAAATTAAAAAAAATTATGAGGGGCAAATCAAAATATGAGGCAAATTCATGGGCATTCTGCAAAATTGGGACAGTTGACAGACAAAGGCATGCCCTCTGTCCAAGCATTCACACAAACCTGAGTGCATACCCATGCACAAAAAATTATGTATGTACTGCAAATGCAGAGCAATGCACAGTTGCTTAACAAATCCATACTAATCAGAGGTTTACCTTCAGCACTGCATGGTACTTGCATTTTTAAAAATAATGTTCTAGTTCTAGATTGTATGCTTGTCTGCTATTGGTGCATTTGGACTGTGACAAGCTCCAGGATCTATCTCTATTTCTTTCTTTCTTTCTCTCTCACACACACACACACACACACACACACACACACACACACACACAGGCTCCACATTTGAACCAATAAAAGGGAATAAATTGGAGATATTTCATATAAAATCAGAGCAGTGAAGCAGACACAGATTTACTAGTTAAAATCCAAGTACTCATCTACATGCAGACCATTTGAGAAGTATGGAGTTAGAAGCTATGCTTAAAAGTAATTATTATATTCTATTATTGATACTGTCTGAGCATATCAGGTGAAAAGAGTTGCAATTTGTGAGTACCTCATATGTATATCTGTAGACTGTGAAGGGATATAGAGAGAGATATTCTTTCTTGTAGAGATGTACACTCAGACATGGACATAAGGATCATAGCAACTTATCTTTGACTCAGGTCTGACTATGATAAAGTCAGCAGGCTGTGAGAAGTGGAGGCTCAGAGTTAAATGACTGTGCAAAATGGGTTACTAAATCATTAACGGCTTCTGTTTCAGTATCTAGATAGTTGCACAGTACTGCTATTTGGCACATTAAACTAAGATAGGATATGAGCATATGGAGCAGTGAGTGGACTCTTGACACATTATCAGGCCATCCCCTGCTGTGTATTATATCAACAATGCACATCTACAGGGTGACATTTCTAAGTGGTGTAACCGCTATCTGAATTCCCAGTATCAGACACATCAGTACCTAATTATGTAGATGTTGCTGTTCTAGAAGCAACATCGGTTTCACCTTACAATAGTACATTCTAGCAAAAAGAACAGATATGGACCATCTGCATGACAAGTGATGCAGAGTGTACGTAGATATCAGGCCTCTGCAGCTAACAAAAGTAACCCTTGAAGCTCTTTTCAGGCAATGCCAGGATGTAAGAATGCCCCACATGAAACCGTTCTGTAGTAGTAATAGTTACGGCATCCATGAGAGCACTGGCACATGCTTAACTTACTGCTGAGTGGCAGTCTTGCTGATGCCAGAAATAGGCACCACATCCAGGCATATACTATGCAACTGCATGTGTGTCTCATAGTTTGTTGCATATGCAGAATACCAAGCTGGTGTCCCCACTTCTGATGTCCATAGTAATGGCAGTGGATGGCACATTCACTCATTATATGTGAATAGTAGTCCTTGTACATAGTTCACTGTCTCTGTAGCCCTGTTTAGCTTATAAACTGTGCTCTGTTCTGTGGGTGTCTGACAGGTGGTATAAAGAATGCCCTGTCTAATGTTTAATTTACACAGTAATGCTCTACAGATCTAACATTAGTGGTGACTAATACCATTTAGAATGTGAAGGGTGGAAGTACAACAATTCACAGCGCACTGGACTATTGTACATAAATCCATACTAATCAGAGGTTTACCTTCAGCACTGCATGGTACTTGCATTTTTAAAAATAATGTTCTGGTTCAAGGCTCCTGAGAGCACCCCGGCACTATTAGGTTTTACCTCATATCATGCGTTCTGGCCCCAAAACCCGGACCACACCACAAAAGGAGGGGGTGTATCCATATTCATAAAGGATACCCACACCTCCAGGTTGGTGGCAATGCACGAAGCTTCGGAAACCATCCAGGTGCAACTAACCATAGGCAAAACTGCTCTACAAATTGTAGCATGCTACAGGCCACCCTCTCAAACTCAGGAACCCCACACAGCCTTCCTGAAGACACTGGAGGGTATAAATGTATCTCCAAACACCATCATATTGGGTGACTTCAACTACCCGAATATAGACTGGGAACATTACTCAAGCCCTAACTTTCTAGCCCAATGGTTCCTGGAGTTCATAAATTCAAATGCCATGGAACAGCTAGTCACTGTTCCCACGAGAGGAGAAAATATACTAGATCTCATTGTCACAAACATGGGGACAAAATGCTCCACACCGGAAGTATATCCCTCATTGGTGAGATCTGATCATAAACTAATCTCACTGGAAATCCACATCCCCCACCCCAAACAAAAAAGACCATAATGAAGAACTTCTCTAAATCAAACTTCACACTACTCAAGACTGGTGTGGTATCCTTCAAGGCCCCTGAGCCAGAGGAAACCACAACCCAAGCTGGAAGCCCTTACAAATGCCTTCTATGAACACCTCCAGGACTGCATGGATCAGGCAATCCCAAATAAAACCAAGACTCTTTCCACAAAGGGCAAACGTCCAGTCTGGTGGACCCCAGCCATTAACAAACTTTACAATAAGAGGAGAAAGCTATTACATGATAGAACAAAATCCATAAAAGGGAAGTCACCCCTGATCATTATTAGTAAAAAATACGAGCACTCATAAAATCAACTAAGGCCAATTTTGAGAGAAAAATTGCCATGGATTCAAAGGACAATCATAAGGCCTTTTTCAGCTATGTTAGAAACCTGGGTGGAAACTCCCAGATATGCTCAGAATTAGTCCAAAATGATACAAAAATCACTGAACCCACAGACATTGCCAACATACTGGCAGACAGGTTCAGTGCAAACTTCACCCCCTCTACCCCCCTAAAGGAGAGATAACTATCCCAGCCGAGTGTAGCCTCCCGGACATCTCAAATGTGCAGGTGAAAGCTGCTCTCTCTAAAGCTAAAAACACAGCATCAATGGGACCGGATGGTGTCCCCGGCTGTGTGCTACATGAGCTAAATGAGGAATTAAACCCGCACATAAGGCAGCTGTTTAATCTCAGCCTTACCATAGGATACGTGCCCAAGGAGTGGCGTACGGCAACTGTGGTCCCACTCCATAAAGGCGGCACCTCTACGGACCCTGGTAATTACCGCCCCATAAGCTTAACAAGTCTAGTCTGCAAAGCTATGGAGAGGATCATAATGGAGCTCATAAACAAAGATATAGGGGACTTGCAGACATTGGACCCGACCCAGTTTGGCTTTGTCAAGGGAAGATCATGCCTTTTGAACTTGGTCGACTTCTTCGAAACAGTCACCAAGGCCATTGATGAGGAAAGGCAGTCCATACAGCCTACCTTGACCTTGCAAAGGCTTTGACACAATACCCCACTCGGTATTGTAGAAAAACTTACCAGCTTAAATGTAAACCCATATGTCACAAGATGGGTTGCAAACTGGCTTAAGGACAGAACCCACAGGGTTAGAGTTGCTGGCGCTGTGTCAGACTCCAAGCCGGTCACAAGTGGTGTCCCACAGGGCTCGGTCCTTGGCCCCTATTGTTTGGCATCTACTTCTCAGAAGTACAGGCCAACATGGGAGGACTTTGGCTGACAAAGTTTGCAGACGACTGCAAACTGGGCCATAGTGGAAAGTGCATCGGACACGGATATCCTTCAGAAGGGACTCACGGAAACAGATAGCTGGTGCCAGAGCCATGGCCTGAAGTTAAACGCCAAAAATGTATAGTCATACCATTCGGGAAAAACAAGGTAACCCCAAGCTACCATATAGGTGGCAATCCACTAAGCACAGAAGAGGTTATCAGGGACCTGGGGACCCAGGTTGACAGTGGCCTTTCTTTGACACTCACATTGCTAAAGTGGTTAGAAAGACCTTCTACATTGCCCACCTGATCATGAAGGGATTCACATCCAGATCTAGTGAGGTCATTGTTCCCCTGTACTCTTCACTTATCAGACCAATGATCGAGTACAATGCCCCATTCGGGATGTATCTCACCCGACATCTGCAGCAATTGGAGAGACCCCAAAAGTTCCTCACCAAAAGGATAAAGGGACTCCAAAATCTGTCATATGCTGCCAGATTGAAGAAACTCCAGCTCTATTCAGTCGCATACCGCCTGCTCAGAGGTGACATGTGCCTGACATACAAGGCCATGTCCAACCCGGAATTAATGGACATGCTCCACCTCAAAAATCCAAATCCACCAAAACCACTAGAGCAAGCGACTTAAACCTTAGCACGGATATAAATAGGACGTGCTGGAGGGATAGATTTATCACTCAGAGACTCCCTATGCTGTGGAATAAAATCCCGGTCCATGTGAGGCAGAGCACCTCGCTGACTCTGTTCAAGAGAAATCTAGACCTGTGGATGGGAGATCGTAGGTTTACCCCGGGAATCATCTCTGTGTCACTGCTGGACAGAGGCACAACAAACTAATGGGCACAGTATTTTTTCATATAAGGGGTGGCGTAAGCCACAAAAATTTGGGCTAGGCTTATAAATGCCTTAGGGCAGATAGCCTAGTATAAACCTATGAACCTATAAGAGCAAATACATTTTTTTGGCAAGATCAGCTGCACTTGTGAGTTCTGCTCTCTGCATCCAACATAAACATACAGAGATGTGATTTGTATGATTGGGTACATCTCATATGTCTACCTCAAATCCAGTGAATGAATAAGTACTAAATAATGGCCCAGAATTGTATCACAGCTTGATGCCTTCAGAACCAGAGAGTGCAACCCATTGCAAACTCCACCCTCTCAACTTCAGAGACAAAGATGGAAAATCAGGGACATATTTTAAATATTGCTACTATATATATATATATATATATATATATATATATATATATATATATATATATATATATATGGATATGAAATATGAAACTCACATGCCTATCATTATTTAATGATGGTATTTTTTTTGTTCATTTTATCTTTTTCTTGACCAGGCAAGCCCACTGGATGAATTGTCCCTTTTCCAGGGCAAGGCATGAGTACTGCCTGGTTAAGTGAATGTCACACAGTAGGCAAAAGGAGGTGAAAGGAATCAAATCCTGTAATCTTGAGATAACCCTAATTTCCTTAAAAAATTAACAGAACAGCATGGTGTTACAGTAAAATAGATTTTCTGAACAATAAGAAGCATGACAATCTGACGGCTAATATTATTGACTGGCTGTACTTCTAAGAGATGTACCTGAAAATTAAAAAAAATTATGAGGGGCAAATCAAAATATGAGGCAAATTCATGGGCATTCTGCAAAATTGGGACAGTTGACAGACAAAGGCATGCCCTCTGTCCAAGCATTCACACAAACCTGAGTGCATACCCATGCACAAAAAATTATGTATGTACTGCAAATGCAGAGCAATGCACAGTTGCTTAACAAATCCATACTAATCAGAGGTTTACCTTCAGCACTGCATGGTACTTGCATTTTTAAAAATAATGTTCTAGTTCTAGATTGTATGCTTGTCTGCTATTGGTGCATTTGGACTGTGACAAGCTCCAGGATCTATCTCTATTTCTTTCTTTCTTTCTCTCTCACACACGCACACACACACACACACACACACACACACACACACACACACACACACACACACACACACACACACACAGGCTCCACATTTGAACCAATAAAAGGGAATAAATTGGAGATATTTCATATAAAATCAGAGCAGTGAAGCAGACACAGATTTACTAGTTAAAATCCAAGTACTCATCTAAATGCAGACCATTTGAGAAGTATGGAGTTAGAAGCTATGCTTAAAAGTAATTATTATATTCTATTATTGATACTGACTGAGCATATCAGGTGAAAAGAGTTGCAATTTGTGAGTACCTCATATGTATATCTGTAGACTGTGAAGGGATATAGAGAGAGATATTCTTTCTTGTAGAGATGGTACACTCAGACATGGACATAAGGATCATAGCAACTTATCTTTGACTCAGGTCTGACTATGATAAAGTCGGCAGGCTGTGAGAAGTGGAGGCTCAGAGTTAAATGACTGTGCAAAATGGGTTACTAAATCATTAACGGCTTCTGTTTCAGTATCTAGATAGTTGCACAGTACTGCTATTTGGTACATTAAACTAAGATAGGATATGAGCATATGGAGCAGTGAGTGGACTCTTGACACATTATCAGGCCATCCCCTGCTGTGTATTATATCAACAATGCACATCTACAGGGTGACATTTCTAAGTGGTGTAACCGCTATCTGAATTCCCAGTATCAGACACATCAGTACCTAATTATGTAGATGTTGCTGTTCTAGAAGCAACATTGGTTTCACCTTACAATAGTACATTCTAGCAAAAAGAACAGATATGGACCATCTGCATGACAAGTGATGCAGAGTGTACGTAGATATCAGGCCTCTGCAGCTAACAAAAGTAACCCTTGAAGCTCTTTTCAGGCAATGCCAGGATGTAAGAATGCCCCACATGAAACTGTTCTGTAGTAGTAATAGTTACGGCATCCATGAGAGCACTGGCACATGCTTAACTTACTGCTGAGTGGCAGTCTTGCTGATGCCAGAAATAGGCACCACATCCAGGCATATACTATGCAACTGCATGTGTGTCTCATAGTTTGTTGCATATGCAGAATACCAAGCTGGTGTCCCCACATCTGATGCCCATAGTAATGGCAGTGGATGGCACATTCACTCATTATATGTGAATAGTAGTCCTTGTACATAGTTCACTGTCTCTGTAGCCCTGTTTAGCTTATAAACTGTGCTCTGTTCTGTGGGTGTCTGACAGGTGGTATAAAGAATGCCCTGTCTAATGTTTAATTTACACAGTAATGTTCTACAGATCTAACATTAGTGGTGACTAATACCATTTAGAATGTGAAGGGTGGAAGTACAACAATTCACAGCGCACTGGACTATTGTACATGCTAAACAGATGCTATGTAAATAACACACTTCATGGATATATTGCATCTGTGTTGCGGCATACATTTTGGTAATACATTTCCTTCTTCCTGTTTTATAACATACTTACTTATTATATTCAGCCCTGTCCTTCTCTGCCACAAATACTTGGTGTTGACCATCTGTGAGTTTCTATTTCTATTCCAAAGACGTGCGTCTGGAATGTTTCTCCCCCGGCTTCCACTGAAAATAGGCTGTGTCCTAGTTGGACTTTCCCAGTCAACAAATGTTAAATAAAATAAATAAATAAAATAAAATATTTTAGCCTTATGCCCTATAGCATGGCAGTGGTAAGAAGCAACCACAAAGCCTTTTCTAGAAAGTATGGGAACACATACTGTAGCATCCAGGTACTGATATTAACCTTCCAAATGTCAGACACATTTTGCAGCACTATTGTTCAAATCATCATGTGTTCTGTTTGGAGCCATACTTATTAACATGATATTCCTGTAGTGTGTGACCCTCAAAGAATACCCAACGCAGGTGGCTCATGTCATACAAGTGGCCTGCTTGGTCATACTCATGGCCCTTGCACGAGATATTTATTCTAATTTTATACATTTTCCATGCTGGCTGACAATTTATGGTCTAGAACCCATTCTTGTCCATATATGCTATTGATGGTTCACCTGCTAGATCATGTATGGCAGTGTGATTGGGTCTCATGTACCTGGCATGTGAACTTTCCATCCTGCAGAATGCCTGCTCACTGGTTTGCTGGCTCAGAAATTCCTCAGAGTGCTATTTATTCTGCACCTTGCCACAGCACACTAGTTAGGACATTGCCCATTATCCTGAGTGCAGATGAATCACATAGGCAGAGTGTATTACATGTGAATTATTAAAACGTACTTGTGCCTAGGATGTGGGTGAGGACACTGCAAGCTACTTTGATGCAGGATGAGTCATCCTTCTATTCTAGCTGGTGTGAGGTCTGCATTGTCCATCATAGACAGAAACCTGCCTAAGGTGTTTCAGCTAAGAAGCTCTTGATTAGCTAGCAAAATTAGATTTTGTATAGTACTACAACACCTACATTAATATAGCCTAATGTGATCTTTAGCACCTCTACCCACTGAAAGCCTTATGCTCACTGTTGGTACATATTGTTTCCACTGATGCATTATTCTGTCCTCCCTTCTCATGTCTTCACACAATTATTTTAATGTATGCCACTGTTTTGCATGCTAGGAACTGAACAGTTTCTACATCTTTCTTGACTTCATTCAGCACAATGGCAATTTTAAATATATTGCACTATTTCTCATTAGCATATGTCAATCTTCTATTTATCTGGCAATAGGTTACTTTGGACAGCAATAGTTTGTCCAGGAGCACTTTGGCTCAGTCCTTTTATTCATATTAATTTTGTGCTATTACCACCATGCATGGAATTCCACTAGTATGGATGTTATTGGTACAATGCTTTCACAAGTTATTGATTTTAAGGTCGACACTGGAACTTGAATGATTTAAGAATTAAAGCTTTTGTTAAGGCATTGGTTCAGTTTAGAGTTAGGCTTCAGGTTAGGACTGAGAAGTACATGGAGTACCATGTCATGTACAGGGGCATTTATCTCAAATATTGTGAAGAAGTCAATGTAAACTTTTTATCTGTTCTTAAAGCATTCAGTGTAAACTGTATATTAATCAAATGTTTTTAAATGTGTTAATTTTTGCCTATGTTGTATTGTTTATTTTGTTTTTAATGAGTACATAAAACCAGAGAATCGCTCTCTGCCTTTCTAGAGCCATTGACTTGAGTTCGAGTGCTAGACACTTCATGAATTACAAATCCAAAAAGAAGCCAGTTCCATGCTAGTCTCGTGAGGTTCTTCAGTGTTTTCCCTATGGTTGTCGTCAATGTGTCCAGCCATCTGATTTCAGGTTACCCTCTTCACCTGATTTCTTTGATATTTTCAAACATATTGTCCTCCTTCAGTGATCTCTCGCTTCGTACGGTATGACCAAAATAAAATAGTCATAACTTCATAATTTGGGCTTCAAGTGACATAGCCAGTTTGATCTCTTCCAAAATCAATTTGTTAGTTCTTCTGGTTGTCCATAGCATGCATAGAGTCCTTCTCCAGCACCAAATTTCAAAAGAGTTAATCTTTCTGTCCCATTTCTGCAGTGTCCAGCTTTTGCATCCATAACTGACCACTGAATAAACGAGTGCATGGACAAGTCTGATATTCATTTTGAGTGTTATTTCCTTGCTTTTGAATACTTTGTCAAAAGCGTTCATTGCAGAGTGTGTATCAACAAGGAGACGCTGTTGCCTAAAGGTCTGCTTCAAACGCCAAGCCCAAACGTACTGAATACAAACTGGAACAGACCACCACAATCAATGGATAAAACACAAGTCTTTAATTAAACTAAAATCGTACAACACGCTTCTTCAGATCCTTAAACAAAACTAAGTTCCGAAAGGCAGTACATATACTTTCTAAAACAGACACACCTCTTCAGTATAGTGTGCAGCTAATTAACAAATGAATAGTTAATTAAACAATCAATCAATTGACTGATCTGTTCTGCAGTACTGAAATCTTCTGGCACTTTGTTCCTCAGCTTAAACATTTTATGTGCTAACTAACACATATTTATCAAAATGTGAAAATAAAAATAAAAATGTAAAAACAACATCAACCTAAAGTGCAGCTTGAGATACTGTCTCAAGCATGAAATATGCATTGACAAAAACAGACATCTCATGAAATGCAATATAAAACGCATGATATATAAAAACGGAATGCATCATAATGACCCATGCATTATCATAAGCATGTGTATGCTGCCAGCAAAGAAACAAAGAGTGACCAAATGCTATTCTGCAAAGTATTTCTTCCTGCTAGTTGCTTCCATGTTTACAAAAGAGCCCAGTTGATTAAAATTCTTTACAACTTCCATTCTATTGTCTTCAAGCTCAAAATCGTCATCATTTTCAATGTTCATAATCTTTGTTTTGTTTATGTTGAGTTCCATTCCCATTATGACTTTTTCAATAGATACAGAATACCATATTTGCTGATAATGAGCATTGTGACATCTGTATAAAGGAATTTGTTTATATTCTGGCTACGAACTTTGAAACCAGCAATCTCTTTTTCCAAATTTTCTTTTTTTGAAGATGGGTTCACCATAAAGTTGAACAGGTGAGATGACAAGATGCATCCTTGCCTTACACCACGTTTTATTGGAAACCAATCAGTGTTGCCATATTCAGTTCTCACTGCTGCGTCTTCATTTTTATAAATGCTCTTTATCAGCTAAGTTATATGTTTAGGTATTCCCATTTGCGCTAGAGTTCTCCATAGTTTATCATGATCCACACAGTCAATAGCTTTGCTGTAGCTGATGAAGCAAAAGTATAAATGCTTTTGGTAATCTTTGCTCTTCTCCAATATCCATCTAACATTGACAATAATGTCTCTTGTTTCTCAATCTTTTCTGAAACCAGCTGAACTTCAGGTAGTTTTTGCTTAACGTATTATTGTAGCCTTCGTTGTATTATTTTCAGTAGTATTTTGCTGGCATGTGGAATGAATGCAATTATTCTGCAATTGTTGCAATCCTTAGCATCACCTCTCTTTGGTATAGGTTTGAACAATGATCTTTTGCAGTTGGTTGGCCATGTTTTTCCCCTTCCAAATCTGTTGACCCAGTTGAGTGAGGGCCATGATAGCACCTTCTGAGCCTTTGATTAATTCAGTTGTAATACTGTCTATGTCAAGTGCCTTGTTGTTCGATAAAGCTTTAATTTCTGTTATTACTTGTTACTTTAAAATTCCTGGTTCTTCCTCGATGCGAATTTCCAGTTCAGTTTCCCCAGTGTTATCCACGTTGCCTTTTATGAATACATTCTCTGTATATTCTTTCCATATCTTTTTAATGTATTCTGGATTGTTCACTATCATTCTATTGGCATCATTAAGCATTCCCAGCTGAGGTTAGAATTTCTCTTAATGTCTTTTTTTTCCTTTTTGCATGCTCCAATTCAGTTTTCTGATGGAGATCCTTGAAATATTGCTCCTTGTCTTTCCAAATTTGACATTGAAACTCCCTTGTCTTTCCGAATTTGACATTGAAACTCCCTTGTCTTTCCGAATTTGACATTGAAACTCTTGGCTCATTAGCAATACTTTTTCTCTATCGCCAGAAACATTTGTTGGTTTTCTTTTTTCTGTGACTTTTCTAACTTCTTTTAAGATCCAAGGTGATTTTTTTGGTTTCTTTCTCTTTTGAAGTGTTTTTTTCTGCTTCTTCACTAATTATGGTTTTAACTTAATTCCATACCGTGTCATGTTCTCTAGCTGCTGTATCAAGAATGGCAAATCTGTTATTTAATTAATTTTACCCAATAGTATTATGGAATATTCTCAATATCATATTTTGGAAGGTCTCTGATGGTCATCTTCTTATGCTCTATAGCTTTACCTTGATCTTGCATGTCAAATGCCTGTGGTTGCTTCCACAATCAACTCCTGGTTTAGTCTTTGCCATCAACATTGCAAATTTCCATTGCTGTCTTATGCAGATGTAGTCAATTTGATTTCGATATATGCCATTTGTAGAAGTCCATGTATACTGGCAATGTTTGTAGTGTTGAAAATGCATATTCATGACTGATGGTTGGTTTTGCAAAATTGTACCAAATTATCACTGACTTCATTTTTTTCTCCTATGCCATGCTCCCCAGCCATTGCATCTTCAGGTGCGCTTCCCATTTTTGCATTAAAGTCCTCCATAATGATAAGTAGATCTTGTTTTGGCATTTAATCTATTTTGTTTTGAAGTTGTTCATAAAACAATTCTACATCCTCATCTTCTGCATCTGTCATTGGAGCACATACTTGAATCAAGGTGACATCGATCGGCTTTCCCTGCAGACAGATTGTCATGACTCTATTACTGATAACATTGTACTTTAGTAGTGTCTTTGAAAGCTTATCATTGAGGATGAATGCCACAACATTTTTTCCTGTATGTTTCATGACCAAAGTAGCAGATCCAATGCTCATTTGATTGAAAGTAGCCCTGTTCTGCACATTTGAGTTCACTAATCCCTAACAAATCGATTTTGGCTTTTTCTATCTGATCTTTAACAATTTCCAATTTTCCTTGGTTCATGCTTTGTACATTTCATGTTCCTATGTTAAGAATATATTTGCAACTCCTGATCTCTCTTTTCTGTCCAGCAACATCAGCATCAGGATGACCTGAATGCTTTGATTCATCAGCTTCACAAACACCAGGCATACTGTGAGTGACCATCAGCTCTTCCCTAGAAGCATGGTGAGTGCCTTCTGACCTGGGTACCACCTTCCAGCACTATACGTCACTAGTTTTTGTCGTCTCATCATCATCAAGTTTTCTTGGCACAATACAGAAGTAGATTGCTGGGCCTTTCTTCTGCTCAGCATAAATTCATTGTTATCACCGTTGTTGTGTCAGGTGTGATATTCCACCTTCAACACTGCCCATCTGCTGCTGCACATATGAGTGGCAAATTGTTGGTCTCACAGAGGTCAATCTACACTTACTGACAATTAATTACTATCTGATAACCAGGTGAGTCAGTTGGTTAGCTGACCCTTTTCAGCCATGACCTTAACCCCAGTGGAATAACAGGAAGTTAACAGAAAATAAAATACATATAATTTACAAAAGGCAAATAATGTACTATGCACATATACAAAACTATTCTACAGAATGTTATTAGTACAAGTAGTATAAATTCGCAAGAGTAAATTTGAAGTTAGTAAAAAAACAACAAAAATATGAAATAATTAGACAATGCTTACAGATAAAGCATACAATGAAGTAGGCCTTTAACCAGAATCTAGGAAGCATATCACAAGTGGTATCTTTGTGTAGATGCTCTTTAAGTTTAGTCTTAAAGCTGGTTTGTTTATTTATATTTGTCGGGCCTCAAATTATCCATGTGGCATCAGGCTCTATAATACCCCGGGGCTGGTGTTATTTATAGAGCAACATATACCCTGCTGGGCATTATTGCTTACATATGCATATTCTTCAGACTTTTCCTATCTAAATTATTTTTCAAAATACTTGGTATGTACATGATTATTAAATTATGCATTTTTTTTGCTTAAAATGGAATAGCATAAAACGTTGTGCCTTTAATAATTATATGCAACAGAAGATGATTAAGCTAAAATAATAATGCATAGGAATAGTAAAAAAAACATATGCAGGAGGATGAGAAGAAGAAACTTGCTTGTTAATAAAGATTTAGTTTGTTTAGATGGTGAGGAAGGAAATGTACTTGAGGGGCCACACATACTTTCAGTGCCTCAAAATCCTGGCTGATTTTTATTTCCAAATTGTCATCTATATGCCCTTTCTCTGAATATGCTTTAGCTCACAGAGGTCAACTTTTGTAAAAGAACATTTTTTCTACACATCACTTGAGAAAGGCATGCTTATCACAAATCCAAAAGGTTAGGCCTAGCTGAACTAAATTGTTCTGTGCAATGATGGGTGGAACAAGTCTGCCTTCTTACAATTCATTAGACCGAATTTGTATCATTACTTTTTGTTATCAGAACAGAAGTCAGTTGGAGTTGCTAAGACTTTTTGAGAACAAATCAAAATTTTACCATTTTAAGAAACATTTGCAAGTATTCATTTGGTAATGGTGCACAGTTGTCTTTATGCACAATAGCTGTTCAAAATATATGCATTATATATAAAGATTCTAGTGCAAAGTGGATTAACTCAGAGTTAGGATGGCTCCAACTGCCACTTGCACATGCGCACACACAGACACACCCATCTAAAGATAGATAAAAAGATATAGATACAGATATATAAATGTATATATTATCACCATTTAGCTGTTATGCCTTATGTAGTGTGCAGGCATGTCCACTGGGTCTTACACTAAATGCTGACTTATTGAGCATTACTTGAAAGAAGATGAGCTCAGAAATAATGTTATTACTTAGCTGTTCCTGAACTCATCCAGTGCCAGAAATTTGAGAGAGTTTCACCATCTGTCATGTTACTCTGGTCTTAGAGATATGCAGTCAGAGAGTTGTAATCCCAAACCCCAGCACTTGAGTCTGGCTAGAATTACTTGTTTATCAGACAAGCTGTGATATGCCATCCATATTGCACTTTTCTGCATGAAATGAGAATTCTTTGAACGTCTGGCTGGCATAATAGACATCCACTTATTTTCATGCAGGCGTATACATTCAAGTATTGCAGGCCAGCTATGAAGAAGACCTTATTCCTCTTACTTTCATATTTCGCTCTGGCAGCTTGTGAAGAGTTTTTGAGTGTATTAGGTTCATAGGTATATATACTAGGCTAACTACCATCAGAACCTTTATTAGCCTAGTTGTGCAGCACAACTGTCTAGAGCGATACGGTTGCAGTTAGATTACTTACAAGTTTGATTGTTCAACTGATTTAACTGCTGTGATGTTACATAAAATGTCAGTTACATTGACTTCAGGACTTGTCAAAGTCTGTATCATTGAAAAGATTATGTGTGCATGAATACAAATGATTAAGAATGTTTGTAGATCTGGATAAGGGGAAAGTAAGGAATAGTTTGTGTTTTGTGTATATGTGATTGTGAAGAGGGTAAGGTTTAGGTAAGGTTATATATCAAGTGTTTTGTGTCTGTGTGTAAAATGCATGGCTGGGTGTCTTTGCGTGTTGATTTCTAGTGCTGTTATGAAAAGGGTTTTCTCATAAGGTAATAGGTATGGTTATCCTGAATATTAACTTATGAAAAATCCTAGATTGAAACAAAGGAAATATTTTGGTTTTCTTTTTTGAGCACTTGATTTGATTTTGGGGTTTTTAGTATTCATTGTTACGTGCTTTAAGATCAACCAATTTCGGTAGGATTTTTTGTCAGTTTTTAATTATAAGTAGTACACTCGGATAGACAGATAAAGTAGTGTGATTTCCTTGCTTGCTAATTAATTTAACAATTTTTAAAATATTTTTGTTCCCACCATTCATCCTCTTCCATGTTTTGCTTTATTCTTCTGATTCTCCCACTGGATAAGAATGATTGTAATGTAGGAGCCCACATCATTTTCTGTAATTAAAAACAGAATTGTTCTAAGCATTGGTTCTGTAGCACTGTGTATCAGCAAATAATTCATGTACTCTGTAATTTATGCAGTTATAGTTACCATCAGAATGACATAATTTTAAAATGCACTTAGGCCTATATAACCAAGTCCTAAAATGTATTGATGATAGGAAAAAATATATATAATATATAAAACATGATGCATTTTCAGCCAAAGCATCTGCCCTAGACTGCTCTTCAAACTTTATCAGATGTGGTAACTAGTAGGCAAAAATATCAGTAGACTTTATGGAACTCAGCATTACTTGGTAGTTACACCAGGAACATTAGGAGTTTAAATTTTCCTGGCACGCAGCCAACATTATTCATTGTTGATAGCAAGATGTGCAGACTACCTCCCACCTCTACTACATATTTTCGAATGTTATCCCACAGTTTATTTATTTTGATTTTACATAAGTATATCACAAGAAATAAACATTTGCACTATATCATTGTATTAGATGAGGGGTTAGGGGTTTGGATCCCACACAAGACACTTAGTTATCCAACCTGATAATGACGCATTAACTTATGGAGAGTGGATGATAAATGAATGAGAGAAAAATCCATATTTAGAGCTCATGTGGTACAATACTTTGAAAGAACAGTGGTGTGAAATCTAAAATGCTGCCTTCCCTCTGGCTTTCAAGTGTTCTTAATCATTTCATGAAATTTAACTATTAGCCATAAAACTGTGACGCACTGAAACCAAGTTCCATTCTGATAAGGCTTTCTTAGTAAACATGTTCAGAAAAATTCTAAATAGAAGAAAAACATTACTAAAATGAAAAAGCATAGCCTCCTGAATCCAAAATGTTTTGCAGAACCATATCACATGTGATTCTTTATGCTTCCGTAATTGAACAGTGAAGTGGAGCACACTGGCTAAGTAAGCAAAATGTCATCTTTTTGGCAATTTCACAATTTTACAAAGTACGCTTATTAAGATTTATTAGCCCATAATAAGAATTTGAGTGACTTGAAAAATGCTATAGTTTGTAACTATTTTACAATAATGGGCTTGCCATATTACTGTGTTTTCTTTACATACAATCACTACAAATGAAAAAAGTGGATTAAAATTCTGTCTGCATACCCCGGCCTCACACCCTTGTTTGCCATTTCTGTTTTTCACTGAAATTTTGATAAATGATAGACCTGTTTCTATGTCAGAAGCCTCATCACTGTTTATATTTATTGGGTTATTTATTTCAGGGAAAATAGAAATGTGAACTATGTCCTTTACCTTGTTTGAAGTTACAGATAAGAGATAAAACCATGTCTGTCTGCAAGATAGCTGGGAGAAATTCCAAATTCAAGATATGTGCTTGAAGGGCAGTGCCACCTACTGCCCACATGAGGTATGTGTCCAAACCCTATAGAAGTAGCAGTAATAAACACATTTTGTTTTTTCATGCTACATGAACTCCAGAAATTTGCATGAGTAAATCACCTGTTTAGTGGATGGTATTTTCTTGTGTTAAACCCACTGTATTGTAAAAATGATATAAAGTCCTTTGGTGGTAATTCACCAACCGTCGGCAAAGCTTTATTCCCTCTTCTTGTGCAGCTTTGTTGCTTCTCTTAGTAACACTGGCCATTATTAGATCGGTAAAAGTCAAATTATATTTCTGTTAACACATTACACTGTCACTTTTCACCTTCATATTTGTTTGTACAGAAAGAACAGATTGGGATCAACAGAGTAATCTGAGACTGAACATAAAATGCAAATAAATTGAGAACACTGTCTAATAAAATACTGCTGGTGAATTTGCTGTGACCACGGAGTTCCAGGTAATGGTGGGTTGCAAGATGGATGCTAGAATGCTAGCTATTACACCACAGTTGCTATCATTTATATGATATAGCAACTTGCAGTCTCTGATTGCTTATTTTTCATGCGTATCTGTAGTACGTATTCCCTGCAAAGCTGTATTACTGGAAGTTAGAAAAAAATTGTTTGTTTGACCATGAAAGAGTAAGCATGTTATGAGCTTGTATCGTTCTGACATTATTCTAAATGAAAGTAGACTGATTCAATCAGCCAGCTGTATAGTCTGATTTTCTGTTTGATGTTCAGAATAAAATTAGAAAAATCTAGGACAAACTTGTAACTATGCACAGTAATGTAGGGACAGTTATACAGACCAATCTGTAAGTTTCCATTTTAGGTTAAGATTAGCTAATATATACCAGTAAACCACCATTGTTACGGGCTGTAGTCCCTTTTCAGCCTGCAGGCTTATTGTACATTATAGCCAGCAGTTTCCTTTGAGCAATATTTAAGCCTTGCTTTTTGATTCAGCTGCAATATTTTTTAGTGGATTCCGCAGCCATCTTAAATGTGGCTGTTCACTTATTATAATATGATATAATTATTAGCATTTGTAGTCTGTATAATGACACCAGTAAACAGTGAATGAACAGATTTGTCAATCACTTGCAATATAATAAATTACCTGAACTTTGCTCTTGGGCAATAAGGTGCATGAAGAGTATGCTTTCATTTAATCAGTAACATAGTCAGCAAATTAATTAATAAAAACGTATTTATTCAAGTGACCACAACTGGAAAGACTGTATATGCACATTTATAATCATGAATGTAGCATTGTATGATAAACTCATTTTTAAACATGACATTACTAATAAGTTGATTGTATTTCAGTATCATTCCATGGCTCAAAAGTATGTGAATATTGTGTTTAATGTCATGTTTTAGATGAAGCACTCACTCACATTCTAGACTAACCTGTCAGTTACACACTTGATATCTGTGTGAGTGCATGCATGTAAATGCACATACATACACACATTTATTTATGCATCTAATTTTATTCACTGAGTAAATCCCACAGAGTCATAGGACCACAGAATCATGAGAACTGTTAAGGTAAGTGAGTCTGAAGGGCATGTCTTCTTTTCTAAATACCATCCTCAAGATGTATTGCCACTTTCAGGAGGCCAAAAGGTGGCCAGGGATGAAACGTTAATTCTGAAGGAGACAAGGGTGTTGCTCTATTTTATATGCAAGAGCAATTTGTTTAGACATAAGTTACTTTTGGGTTTCAAATTTGTCCATGTAATGTGTTAGAGTTTAATGTTGGTGACATTTCCATTCTTTGCTTTTAGTGTTTCAGTAGCCAGAGTAAAAGATCTACTGTGGTTTGTGATGACAAAGAATGCCTTGCATAAAATCTCCATGCAAAATGAATATAGGAAGATTATAGATACAGCGTTTCTAGTTTGTCTATGTAATCTTTTTATCAGGGACATTTGGGGTCTTTCTAGCTGCCGATATCTCTGGCTGGGTATATGCCAAATGGGACATTGAAATCAATCATTGGTCTAAATAGGGAATGATCTCCCATTCTCCATTGCTTCTGTACCCATCTTAAAAAAATTTACCAAGCTGAGTACAGATGATCTGCCCTTCTCAAATCCAAGCTATCATTCTTCCTGTCATATGAACTTTCTAATAGTCTGTGGTATTTTTTAAAAGGAGTTGTAGTGGTTTGGAGAAATATGTCCAGGAATCTGGGCAAATCCTCCGCTCTCCATTAACAAGTGTCATGAGATATTCATTAAGCAGAGGAAGTGAGGACCTCTCCTTTTGTAGACGTGTATATGTGGCTAGGGTGATATTTGTCTTATAACATCTGGTCTGGGAGAGGTGAGATTTCCTTCTTTGTTACTACCTTGATGATCTAGTTGGTACGTAAGGTCAAAGATCACCTGCAATCTAGCCTCCCAGAAAACAGCAACATTTCTCTGCATCCTTTGTTCCATCCAATACACCCAAGTTGAAGGACTTTTCCAATTGCATTTCAGACTCTCACAGAAATACAGCATATATATACATATGCACACATACACACACACACACACACACACACACACACACACACACACACACACACACACACACACACACACACACACACATATATATATATATATATATATATATATATATATATATATATATATATATATATATATATATATTGGTAGTTAGTGGGTGATGGATGTCAGACAAATTATCATGAGAAATCCTAAGATTCAGAGGTTATCAGCAGTAACCAAAATTAGTAGAATAAAGCAAACTGCTATATCAGCCAGTATCCAAGAGAAGATGAAATAAAAGTTTTCAGAGTAGCTTCTCTATTTATAAAAATAAATAAAGGCAATCAAGATGAGATAGAGTGGAGTATTCACCATAAATCTCAATATGCAAATGTTAATGTATCTGTGTAAATGGGACATTTCTGACACAGTATTTATTAATGTAGCAACCATCATAGCTTTCTTTTATAGTGAAGGAGAGAGTCTCTAGTTTTCTTATAGAAGCAAATAATGGCAGTGGGAATGATACAAACTTCAAGCCATTGGCTCTGTGCAGTGCTTAGCATCAGCCAGGATGAATATGATGTTTTCTCAAGTAAGCTCAATTGAGTCATAGAAAAAAAAAAGGAATGCAGTGAAGGAGGTGTGTATCCCAGATTTATTGGGGGTGTCTGTCCTTAACTCATCTTTGCAGTTCTGATTTAGATGATATAGATATGTTAATACATTTACTATGCAATGAAATGGTAAGTTCAAAACAGTGTGCCTAGGAGGGACATGGCAGACAACGTTTAAGTTACAAAGAGGGATAAAGACTGGCCTGAGGTAGTCCCTATGGAAAGGAAGGTGACCTAAAGACCAGTCTGTCTGCAACACTTCAAATGCAAGAAATCACTCTTGGGTAAAGTGCTTCTTTTTCACTTAAGGCACGTTAAGTTAAAATTTAAGAGTGATTTATGTGTGATAAGCCCTTTAACATTTGTTAAACCTGTATCAGTTCTATAGCCTGAGTATGCCTAAAACATGTTAACGCATCAGTGATTCACATATCTAACTGCCTGCTTACAGTATACCCAGAGCAGATAGAGATCATAAATGTATTGGAGGGGTTTCTACAGACTGCTGGGAAAACATTAGCTACTTTTTAATTGAAACAAAGATATTGTCCAAGTTTAGGAAGAACATTCGATACAAATAATAATCTGCAAGGTCAAGCTGCTGCCAGTGGCTTGTGGATAGACTCTACAAGAAAAACATTGGTTGGTACTGATAAAGCTCTTCATTGGCTCTACATTAGATTAGTGTGAAAGCAGAAATTAATATTATTGATGACTTAAACACTGATTCAACCTGGGGTAGTGGTGCTGCGGTAGTGTTGCCTCATAGCAAGACTTTGTCGCATTCGATTCTCAGCTAGAGCGTCTTCTATGTGGAGGCATGCGTGAATGGGCGTGCCTTCATTGAAGGTTGTGTGTCAGGGCTGGTAACTCGGCAAGTAAAAATCCACTACCAAACATTAGCGGACAGGAGTTCCGCTGTGGCGACCCCTAACCAGGATAAGCCGAAAGACACAACAACAACTTAAACACTGATTCAAAAACTTTTGTGTGTAGAATTTGGTTATCCTTCTCTTCATCTCCTTGGTTTCATTGAAATCCTAACTCTCACTACTGGAGTACGTGACATACTAGGTCCTTAATTCTACCTGTAATGATATTACTATGTTAAGTATTTTGGCAGACCTCACCCATACCTATCTTCATAAATTAGCGGTACTCAGATGTGATAACATGCAGAGGTGTGAGAAAATTCAATATATCTACCTTTAATCTAGATCAAAAATGCATAAATTAGATGCTGTTAAACTGTTTTGATACTGCTGTGTCATTTTAGTTTTGAGCTTTTCAATGCTTTACATATTAGGACCTCTCTCCACAAAGAGACACCTAATGGGCTTAAACCTAGCTGGTATTTCTCTTGACATCATAGCACTGATGACACAAAAATATCACCAATAGTTTTTTTGGTGACATCCAGGCAGGGATCCAACCACCTTGTATCAAAGTATAGAATGATATAACATGGACCTATGGTGCAGAATGATTAAGCCCTTACTTCCCCAGACAGCCCTTGTTTGACTAGAGGCACAGAAAATGGAGGGCCCAGTCTGGGGAAGATGGGAGTGAGTGGCGAACATCAGCTCTTCCATCCTGGGGGGGTGGTGCTCAGGCTCACTGCAATAGCAGCATTAAGAGTCTTGCAACCTGCATGCTGCTAGAAGTATTCTTCTTGGTCAGGAAGTTCTGTGTATGTGGAAGTGTGCCTGCACCTCCTGAATGCTGTGATTGCAGCACTATCAAGGCTGCCACGGGGTGGCATGGATTAGGTCACATTACCCAGCTGCAGTATGACAGCCATGGGGTGGCAGGGATTAGGTCACGTTACCCAGCTGCAGTATGACAGCCATGGGGTGGAAGGGATTAGGTCACATTACCCAGCTGCAGTATGACAGTCATGGGGTGGCAGGGATTAGGTCACGTTACCCAGCTGCAGTATGACAGCTGTGGGGTGGCAGGGATTAGGTCATATTACCCAGCTGCAGTATGACAGCCGTGGGGTGGCAGGGATTAGGTCACGTTACCCAGCTGCAGTATGACAGTCATGGGGTGGCAGGGATCAGGTCACATTACCCAGCTGCAGTATGCCAGTCATGGGCTGGCAGTGATTAGGTCATGTTACCCAGCTGCAGTATGACAGTCATGGGCTGGCAGGGATTAGGTCACATTACCCAGCTGCAGTATGACGGCCATGGGGTGGCAGAGATTAAGTCACGTTACCCAGCTGCAGTATGATGGTCATGGGGTGGCAGGGATTAGGTCACATTACCCAGCTGCAGTAGGACAGCCTTGGGGTGGCAGGGATTAGGTCACATTACCCAGCTGCAGGATGACAGCCGTGGGGTGGCAGGGATTAGGTCACGTTACCCAGCTGCAGTATGACAGCCGTGGGATGGCAGGGATTAGGTCATGTTACCCAGCTGCAGTATGACAGCCGTGGGGTGGCAGGAATTAGGTCACGTTACCCAGCTGCAGTATGACAGTCATGGGGTGGTAGGGATTAGGTCATGTTATCCAGCTGCAGTATGCCAGTCATGGGATGGCAGGGATTAGGTCACATTACCCAGCTGCAGTATGCCAGTCATGGGGTGGCAGGGATTAGGTCATGTTACCCAGCTGCAGTATGCCAGTCTTGGAGTGACAGGGATTAAGTCATGTTACCCAGCTGCAGTATGACAGCCGTGGGGTGGCAGGGATTAGGTCACGTTACCCAGCTGCAGTATGACAGCCGTGGGGTGGCAGGGATTAGGTCACATTACCCAGCTGCAGTATGACAGCCATGGGGTGGCAGGAATTAGGTCACATTACCCAGCTGCAGTATGACAGTCATGGGGTGGCAGGGATTAGGTCACGTTACCAAGTTGCAGTATGCCAGTCATGGGCTGGCAGGGATTAGGTCATGTTACCCAGCTGCAGTACGACAGTCATGGGGTAGCAGGGATTAGGTCACGTTACTCAGCTGCAGTATGACAGCCGTGGGGTGGCAGGGATTAGGTCACGTTACCCAGCTGCAGTATGACAGCCGTGGGGTGGCAGGGATTAGGTCACGTTACCCAGCTGCAGTATGACAACCATGGGGTGGCAGGGTTTAGGTCACGTTATCCAGCTGCAGTATGACAGTGAGCAGGAATTCTCAATCTCATTACTAGTCCTGGATATAGATTGTGTTATGATGAGCTTGTCAGAGGACTTAAACAGGTCCAGTAGACATGGTGAATGGGGAGAACAACTGGTTGTAGCTGATATTCAGCTGCAGCGAGTTAAAAAAGAAAATAATGATTTCTTCTAAAGCAAGAAGAATATCTAGCTTGAAGTACAATGGTCTGTGTGATAAAGTTGAGTTTTCCAAACCTTCGCATGCCAAAGAAAATATCCCTCTTTTGCAGCTGACTGTTGCATGAAGTAAGTACATGCATTGTGCAAAAAGTTTTTTTTTTTTTTTTTTTTTTTTTTTTTTTAAGAGGGGAGTTCAACCCCCTTGGAATTTCCCTTTTTGTGATAAAGAACTTTTTGTCTGAGTTGGTGCTACTTCAGAAATTGTATATTAGAGATTGGGGGGTATGCGTTCGGAACATCATCACTGGGGTGGGGGGTAAGGGAAGTACCTCCTCTCCAAAGAATTATACTTGTGAGCCTCTCCACTTAAAAATGTCAGTAGTCTACTGGGCAGCAAACAGAATTGTGCATTGTAGACTGTTAAGTTTGTAGAAGTAAGCAAACCAAAAAACTGTCACTATGTCAGCAACCCTAAAACATTTTGGAGCAGTATTGAATAAAAGTGATGAAACCTGGTCATAAATGAACCTTCTCCTCCTTTTCCACAGTGGAAACAAATTACCATACAATTTGTCAGAAACTTTTATGCCTCTGTCAAAAAATCATACTAGATAAAAAACTGAATGTCAGGAGTCCTTATATCACAAATCTACACCCTTCACTCTCTAGACATTTCTCACAGGCTTGGTTCATAGATAAATACATAAAGTAAAGCTCAGGTGGTTCACTAGTGATAATTTTCCTCCAGAATTTTTTAAAGTTTTTGATACTGCTATTTCACATTCTGTTACCACCCTTATTGACTCTTCTAGCAAACAAAGCTACATGTCGTAAGTTTGGAAGCAAGCCATCACTCCAACACTTCAGGAAGGTGGCCTTTGCCATGCTATAAAGGAATAAGGTCTCAACTATGGTTCATGTCACCTGAGTTTGATTAGCAGTTCAGCAGCTGAAGTGCTGACAGGGGATGACAGACATGGACATCCTGGGCAAGGGAGAGTTGAATTCTCCGGGTCCACATCACAGTTGGAATGCATGGACAGAGTCCAGAGAAACAACAATATTATGCTGCCTGCAGATGGAATGGATAAATTGTTGATGTCAGCTGTTTGTGAAAGTGAGGAGCAGTTCTGCACAAATGCTTATTATATGTCCTATCCACATGGTGTTATACAAGCACAAGGCAAATAAAAGGGATGAGACTGCTAAAGCAGTCAAATGGTAGAGACCCAGGCTGTTCTTCCTATCCCCTACCCTTAGCGATAGCCCATGGGAGCATGGGAGGTTTAGGCAATTGCAGTAACTGAGGAAAGGCACTGCTGTCTGTTAATGGTCATCTATGTGGGAGACAAAAATGAGAAACAAACACTTCAGAAAGATGAATCATCAGCCACATTACATAAGTATTAGCTAGCTGATGTGATCTGACAACTATTTCAAATTCTAGAAAATGTGTTGATTTGTGGATGTTCTGGCACCTTGTAAAATATATCTTCCACTGAAATGCACAGCATGGTTTCAGGGCAGATTATGTAACAATCTGTTGCAAAGCTGTTGGGTCACTATATTTAGATTTCCCAAGATACATGTATATATATTTTGGGGAAGGGGGTGCAGCACAGTAGACTAATGCGTATCTTAGCATATGGTTTTACATCTAGTGACACACTGAAGTTTAATAACTACCTTGACAAAAGGTTAGACTGCCTCATGCACCTTGCCAGTTCATGAAGGTGTTTCATAAAGTTCAATACTGGTTCTTCCTGCATTTACACTTTTGGGGATGATAAGATGTGTCACTGCAGAAATTAATAGCATCCATTATATTGATGACTGTGTTACCATCTTAATAGATGCCACAAGGTGTGCAGTTAATGTTAAACTGAAATCCAGCTTACTCTAATCTCTTAAGTGGCATAGTCCTATTGGAATGCATCTTAATGTCAGTAAAAACAAATTAAAAATCAACAACCTGGGCACAGTAAAGCATTGCTGAGTCTAATTATTGTGGCTGCCAAAAAAGCTATTCATAGAAAATGGAAATCAAAGTTTAGACCAACTTTACTAGAAGTAATAAATATGGTAAAAGAGTTAAAGCAACTGGAATTGGGAGCTTAAAAAAAGGAAGAAGCACACTATATAGGAAATAAATGGGAATTGTGGGAACAATTTATCCAAAGAAGGAATGAGGTTTAAGAGGCAGGATTTGAATAAGCCATATAATGCTTAACTGACAGTAATGTTTGCAACTACAGTTGTTTCAATGGTGTCTGTGGTGTACAATGTTTGCAACTAATACGGTGTCATTTTGTTTGCTTTTCATTTATATAAATGTAAGATTGCCTGTGTTATATGTGAAAATTTAATAAAGGTGTTAGTTAAAAAAAAAAAAAAAAAAAATCAACATCCTGATGGTATTGAACCTCTAACCACAGATGTCATACACTTCGACCTTTCATTAAAATGTATAGATCTCAGGATCCTCTGCTTTGACATATCAATCATTGAAAAAGTAAGTTCAGCAACATTTCCTGGTTGCATTCTTGATAATCATCATAAGCTGAATAAGTATGTCTCTATTATTGTTACTTGACTTAATAAACAGCTTGGCAAGGCCTACAAACCACAGCAGTCATATTACACATTGCCAGCTGCCTTATAACTAACTCTTACCTCAGTACTGTACTTTTCACATATGTTGACAGGCCTTCATTTACTTCTACACAAACCAGAGCAACCACATCATAAAAAATCTATGTCTGCAGGTGATCATCATGGTAGAACATATCAATGTCTGCCCTTTGTAACCTATATGATCTGCAATTTAGTCTTGTTTGTCATACAGATGGAATTTTCTCGTAGCTTTTGAATGCAGAAAATTATCTATAGCCATCTAATATAATATGAATAAAAACTCAGTGTGAATTCATTCCTGCTGTTGGGAGGTCAAACCTATGTTCCTAGAATGAAAGTGAAATATGGTGATGTTCTCCTGTTGTAGTTGGGAAACCCTAAAACAAACTCTCATCCAAATAGAGGTATACCAAAGTAAAAGTCAAAGTAAACTTTATTGTCGATCAGATATACACAGCAGTGCAAGATGAATGAAATTACGCTGTTTTGGTTGTCATGCAAGACATAACAACGAATACATAGTTTGAATGACAATATGACCACTGCACATATAATAATAATTAAAAAGGCATCTACTGCCTTAGTGGATCTGTTAGTATGGTGTAAACAAATTCTGACTGCTTAAAGTAGAGTCTCCACTTTTCATTGCCTTTACTTACATAAAGTGTCTGATTTCTTTTCAGTATGTCAGAAAAAAAATTACTGCTAATTCCCCTTCCAGTGTTAACTGTATATAACTTTTTTCTGTGTTACCAGCGGGTGTAGATCAATATATATTGTTAAAGCAAAGTGTATATTTTCTTTAACTTAACATACTCCTTAGAAATGTCTGACAATGCTATGTGATTCTCAGACTTAACATCATTGAGACTTTTATAAGCCTGCTAATCAATCAGCTGCCTTTTCTATTAAATTCTAATCACATGTATTACTCTAAAGCTAGATTGACATAAGCAACTATATTTCTGAATTCCTTTATTTCTCTGTCCCCTATTTGACTGATAATATAATACCCTTCCTAAAGTATGTTCTTGTACTTCTGAGCTACAGCCTAAGACATACTGTACTCTTTGCGGTGTACACAATCATAGCAAAACAAACTTTGCCACTCACACTGCTGCAGTATTCTTTTTTTGGTTGTAGTTGCACCCACCTTTTGATGCATAACCCCCCATTCTATCTAACACAACAGGATCAATATATCCCTACAACAGCATTTCTGTTTCTGTGCATGATGCAGGAAAGCACTGTGTGATGTCCTACTTTACCTCAAAAGGTGGCCGTTTCAATGAATGCACGGCCGTTTCAATGAATGCACACTGCACATGTGTGCAGTCCATGGCTGCTTGTTGGTTTCCATGACATGGGATTGGCTGCTTTGGCCACAGCTACATATAGCAGAGGACAGCATAACAGGAATCCTCATTAAATGCAGTTAATATAGTACATGTATTTATTTATTTAGTTTAACTTTACCCAGTTAACTGAACTGGTGCAATGACCATTTTTAAAACATTACCTGAGCCCAGAGGCTAAATACAGACAGAAAAAAACATGCAAGTATCTGTAAAGTATAAATAGAAAAACAAAATTATATAATAGAAGTACAAGCAGACCTTATAGTTGCAAGCAAAGACATCAAAGGTACATTATGGTGATTAAGATAAACAATACAAGATAACAAAATATAGCAAAGCCTCTGAGTGACCAAAAAAATAAAACTTTTAGAAAGTCAAATAGCCAGCACCTGTTTAATGTGCACAAGGCACAGTTAGTTTGTTGTTTTGATGTTAATATTTATCATATCTATATGGGCAGTACTGTATTCAAGAACTCCTTCCTGTCTGTGTTAAGTTGATTTTCCACAAATGTGTTAATCTGTAGAATATCAAGCATATTTTAAATGAGGCACTAAAACATGCAGAAAATGCAATAAATCAAGTTGAAACCAAGCAACGCCAAGTGTGTTGCTGAACTATATGGCCAAAGTAAACTCCACAGGTGCATTGTAAAAGTATGTCAGAGTTGTGTAGTAGACCTTTTCAAAGAAACAAATATGTACGATAGTTTCTGTTTAGTGAATGCATACTACAAATGTTCATTCTTTTCATTCGTTTAAAAAAATGTATAAAAAAATTCTAAGCTTGTTTCCTGCCTTTCCTGTAAGTAGTCTAGTCCAGATACAGATTTGCTGTATCCAGGACTGTTTTTAAGCTTCTGAGCCTCCCAAGCCTTTCTTTGTTGGTGGGAAGCCTTCTAGCTTATCAGTGTGAATGGTAAGCACTAGGTAGCCTATCTACCACTAGAGTGGTTTCTGGCCCAGAAATTGTAGTGTATTGGCTGTTTGGACAGTTTTTCCATCTCTTTCAAAGTTTATTGGCCGTTTGGACAGTTTTTCCATCTCTTTCAACTTTCTTGTTTAAAAGCCCACATTTGCCCTTGTTTCACAGCTTTTCTGTAACAAGTCTAGTGCAGATAGAGATTTGCTGTATCCAGGACTGTTTGTAAGCTTCTGAGAGGTGCCAAAGTCTGCTCTTCAATTTTCCCTTAGATCTGCTAGTTCTCTCCTCTCCTGCACTTTTACTAGCTTATTAGTCTAGCACTTTACCATACCAGACATCTTGTAGCAATAATTGTAGCACACAAAAGTGCTTCCAGCACTAAACGTTCTACAAGAAAACTGCTCGAGTACTTATTATTAATGCCTACCCCTCCAGGCATGTCTAAAGGTCAGTTCCCTGTGCTTTCTCCTTTTAACTTGGTTTACTTGGGCATCCTGAAGCAATGCAGCAACTGCCTCATATACACTGACAACCCTCTCTTCTTACCTCCCAACACTCAAGACTTGTGAGAGATGAACTTGTATATCCAAATTGGAAGCCACGCACTCTCCAGCCAAGACCGGAATAGATAGTCAAGAGGAGAAGGTCAACACTTGCACAACACCACATGGACTGCATAGCCCTCCATAACTCACACACCAGCACTGCCTTCACAAAAAATACAAGCCACACACCCACCTTCATGGAGGCTGTCAATAAAAATCTACTCAAACAGCAGAGACCTCCAAGGTAGAAATGCACTCGACCACCACAACACAACACTAATCATGAGACACATAACTCTCTTAAACAGTGTGCCACTCAACCAAAGCCCCTAAGGCAAAACAGCATGCCCAGCACACTAGTCATAGGTGAATCGATAGTGAGGCACACTGATGTCCCACTCACTAGGTTGAATAAGGAGAAAGTAAGAGTCAGCTGCCTGTCAAGTGCCAGGATCTGCTACATAACGCATGCACTCAGGTCCCTCAACAACAGGTACAAATATGACTCTGTCATTGTACATGTGGGTGTGAATAACCTGAGACATACCTCCCTGGACTACATGAAAAGAGATATGGAGGAGCTCTTAGATTATATAGCCCAAACGGGTATGACCCTAGCCCTGAGCAGCATCCTACCATCACCCAGAATGATACCACAGTACAAACAGAAAATGATTGATTTCAACAATTGGCTAAGTTTCTGGTGTCATTCTAAGGGGATCCAGCATCTGTCTGCCTTGGGTGACATGACTGATAGACCTCAATGCTTTGCCAGAGATGGCCTGCATCTGTCAACCCTGGGCTTCCGGATATTGGCCAAGGCTTTTGCCAACCCTATAGTGCCTTTTTAGGTGGTGTTCCAAATACCAAATTACCATCATAACAGCTACAAACAAATGCAATCTGAGGGTCATGCTGCTCAATGCTAGAAGTCAAAATCTCAAAATGCACTCGGTCGAAGCACTCCTTAAAATGGAGAACAACATTTGTGCTGTAACAGAGACCTGGTTTAAGGCAGCAGAAAGCACACCTGCACTACTAGGCTATAACTCATTCCACACCTTTTGGCCCCAGAACTTGGACCAAAGCTCCAAAGGTGGTGGTGTTTCCATATTCATAAAGGATGCGCACACTTCCAGACTGGTAGCCCAACATAATGCATCAGAGTTGCTTCAGGTGCAGCTAACATTGGGTAAGACAGCGATTCAGGTTGTAGCCTGCTATAGGTCCCCAATCATGTCCCAAGACTCACACTCCATGTTCCTAAGCACCGTGGAGAATATTAGGGTCCAACCTAACACTTTCATACTGGGCGACTTCAACTACCCCTCCAGTAACTGGGAAAACTACTCATGTACCAATACACTTGCCCAATGTTTCCTGGAATTCATTAATTCCAATGCCCTGGACCAGCTCGCTCTTACCCCCGCTAGAGATAGCAACATCCTGACCTGGTCATTACTAACATGGGCGACTGTTGCTCTACACCAATAGTCAACTCCTCCCTGGTTAGATCTGACCACAAACTAATCACCTTGGAAATCCACATCCCCCTGCAAAAGTAATCACCATAAAAAACTTCTCCAAAGCTAACTTTGAGCTACTAAAAACAGAGGTGGCTAACTTCACAGCACCCATGCAAATGGAGAATAGTTGCATGACTGCTTGATCATACACCAATGCACTGTACAAACATGTACACAAATGTGTGCCATACCCAATAGAACCAAGATACTCTCCTCCAAATAAAAGGAAGCCAATCTGGTGGTCTCCTGCCATAAACTCTACAACAGCAGGAGGAAACTGATGCGGAATAAAGTGAAGTCCCAAGAGTGGAAAAGCTCCCTTATCAGCCTCAACAAAAAGCTGAGATCCCTCATCAAATCCTCTAAAGCTAGCTATGAAAACAGAATTGCAGAAGATATTAAAGACAACCACAAGACCTTCTATAGTTATGTAAAGAATCTCCATGGCAATACCCAGATTTGCTCTGAGATACTGCACAGTGGTACCTCCTATACCGAGTCAACAGATATTGCCAATACACTGGCTGACAGATTCATTGCCAACTTTACCTGTCTTTCCCCCCAAAGGACCAATCACAATATCAGTAGATTGCCAGGCACCCAGTATTACTGCTGCACAGATTAAAACAGCACTGTCCAAGGACAAGAATACAGCTTTTATGGGACCTGACAATATCCTTGGCTGTGTTCTACATGAACTACAGAGTGAACTGCCACCTCACCTGTGTGCCCTGTTCATTCACAGCCCCACCTCAGGATTTCTCCCTGTCGAATGGTGCACTGCTACAGACATCCCTCTCCACAAAGGAGGAGCAACTACAGACTTTGGAAACTATCGCCCCATTAGCCTGACAAGTCTGATATGCAAAGCTATGGAATGCATCATCATGCACCTAATAAACAAGGATATAGGGAATCTCCAAACTCTGGATCCCACACAGTTTGGTTTTGTGAAGCATAGATTATGCCTGCTCAACTTGGTTGACTTCTTTGAGACAGCCACCAAAGCTGTGAACGAAGGCAAGATGGTTCATACAGCCTACCTTGAGCTGGCTAAGGCCTTTGATACCATTCACCACTCAAGAATCATAGAAAAACTCATTAAGCTAGGCAGCAACCTCTATATCACTAGGTGGGTTGCAAACTGGCTCATAGATAGAACCCACCATGTAAAAGTAGCCGATTCCAAGTCAGACTGCCAACCAGTCACAAGTGGAGTCCCACAGGGATTGATCCTGTGTCCTCTCCAGTTTGGTATCTACTTCTCAGAAGTCCAGTCCAACAATGAAGGGACTCTGGCTTACTAAGTTCACAGACGATTGCAAGATGGGAGCCATTATTAACACCCCAAGTGATGTTGACATCCTACAGAAAGGCCTCACTGAGATCGACTGGTGTCAGAACCATGGCCTTAAGCTCAATGCCAAAAAATGTGTCGTCATCCCCTTTTGGAAAACCCAGTTCCCATGAATTTACCACATCGATGGTAGTCCACTGAACACAGAAGGCATTATAAGAGATTTGGGAATACAGGTTGATGGCAACCTCGCTTTTGACGACCACATTGCCACTGTGGTCAGAAAGTCCTTCCATGTGGCTCATCTCATTACTAAGGGTTTTGCATCCAGAAAGAAAGAGGTCATTGTCTCCCTCTACTCTTTCCTCATTAGGCCAATTATCGAGTACAATGCCCCATTTGGCATGTACTTCACTAGACACCTGCAACAACTGGAGAGGCCACAAAAGTACCTCACAAAGAGGATTCTAGGACTTAAACACTTGTCCTATATGGCAGACTCAAAAAATCCAACTAGTCTCTGTCTCGTATCACCTACTTAGAGGTGATCTCTGTTTTATTTATAAAGCCACATCTGACCCAGCTCTGTTAGAAATGCTTCATCTAAAGAAATACCAATCCCTCTGCACCACATGCTCCAGAGACCTCAACTTCATTACCACAATCGACAGAACGTGTTAGATGGACAGGTTTATAACCCAGAGACTGCCCATGCTATAGAATAGATTTCCCATACATGTCAACAGAGCATCTCACTGGCCCTCTTCAAGAGAAATCTTGATGAGTGGATGGGAAATAGAAAATTCACCCTGGGGATCACTCTAGTAGTTCTACTAGACAGTCACTGTGAACTAAGGTTGGGTGGCACAATGCCAGGGTAATCCTGTGGGCTAGGCTTGTAAAGGCTCTAGGGCCATTAGTGAAGTACACACCTATGAACCTATAACAATGACAACACTTGATATATCATTAGCACATGTTGATGAATGCTGCTTGTGTAATTACTTTTTCTGACCAACAAAAATGATATGGTCTTCACCATCACTACTGACTCCTTGGACCACATTGTTACAAGTATTTCAGGATGCAGCAAGCTCATATACTGGGTCATATACTAGGCTCATGTTGCAATGCTGTTGCACCCAAACAGTTTTCAAAATACTGATAAATAACTGTTTCACTCAAAAGGTGATGGTAATAATTTAGGCAGCTATATGAAAAAATATTTAAGCACATAAATGGATATAGTAAATTATGCCTGCTGACTGCTTTTTTTTTACTCCCCAAATGATCACTTTAGACACCCTTCCCAGCACCAAAGTTGATCTTATGTTTCATCTAAGGGAAAGTCAAGCTGATTGGTTGTCTAAACAAAATGTGAGTCAGATGCCCATTTCATTCCTTGCCCAAGGCAAGAACTCTATAAGCCTATTAATTCCCCCTGGAGATGAAAGTTGTGCATTTGGGAGCAGGCCATTCATGTTTGTGCCAGATGCTTCTCTCCTTCCTGAACTACTCATCATAACAGCAGGGAATCAATAAACGCTGATTTCCTAGGGAAATGGATCATGCAACCTGTAATGCTTGACCTCTTTGCCTAGTTTTACCTTTTACATGGTAATAAAACAGATACCATCTCCTATTCCTGTTGCTGTAATTGGTTCTACATTGTAATATTAAGAGAACCTGCTAACAGAATTAATACCTCTCCAAAAGGATCCCCTATCTATTGAATAATCTCCACACAAAGCCAGAGCAGTTTCCCAAGTCTCTCTAAATACAGCACAGTTGAGTGGATCAGGATCTGTATATTCTCTGCTGCTTTTACTTCTCAAATCCATATGGACAAAAGGAGCAACAAATGGGAACTGCAGTGGCTAGGATCCTAATGGTCTGTTCAACTCATAGGTCAGTATGGACATATGAATCTATGCACACGTGACCATGTCACCTGGCTAACTTGCAGCGTGATCATCACTCTGTCACATATTATGCACACAGTGTCCTAACACTCCTGTAGGGGACAGCATTTCAACATCCTGGACAACCTCCCTTCAGGATGGGCAAACTGACAACTGCTACTTGTTCCCATCATTATTAGCCCAGGTACACCAGTACCCATGCTGCTGATCAAATTCAGGTAAGCTGGGTTGAAGTCAAAACTTTATCCCTGTACAACACTGACCCAGGCCTACTTGTTGCTGTTTTGGTATTGCAAAATATTGATCCATCCAAGCTTGTCCATTGAGCTGAGTCAATAAGCACACAATGTTGCCTTTGTGACCCTTTATTAACAATGCTAAAGATGTCACGGTAATTTTACGTATAATAGATCAACACTGACCATTAACCCTTAAGTCTTAAGACAGTTGGTGTCACCAAGAAACTTATGACTAACCTCTACAGGACTGGGGTATGTGACCCAAGCTACCTCAGACCTGGTGGAAAACCCTTGAATTCTTCCTTTCCAGCCCAAATACCCCTTGATAACACCACCAGTCAAACTGAGACCAACTGAAGATGAATGAAGGTGCTGAGCACCAGTGGATGGAAAACAAGTGGTGGTGAAGCCGTAATGCCACTGCCTAAAAAACCCTGCCATGGTGGTGGGATGGGAGATCCTCTGAGCCACTGAGGAAACTGCTGAGATGGGCTGCACCACTCTCTTTAATAAGACAAGTCTTAAGACCACACCACTAACTCCAGTCCTGGACAATGCAACATATGGCTCAGTAACCCTTGTGGAGATTTCAGACATGTCCAAGTTCTGGAAAATCCTGAGACAGAGGACAACTGCTAAGAAAAACTAGTTACAAAAACCAAATAAGTTCTGAAAGTTCGTAAGTTAGTTTTGAACCATGTAAAGATTATTTTGTTTTTGAACTAACAAAGATACATAAATATAGATACTATAAGAAAGTAACTGTACTTGAAACTACTTCAGGTTCAGATTAGCCATCTGCAGTAGTAATAGTATCCAAATGAAACAACATCATGTGAATATGTTCAAAGACTTTAGGATAAAACTTTAATCAGTAGAGCACTAATGCAACTCACTGAATATAAGTGGTTTTGCTGCGTTTTATGGCAGGCATGTAAAATGATCCAACTCTTTCATCTACTGCAATCACTGTGGTGTATTAATTTAGCAACCCCCCCCCCCACACACACACACACAAGAGCCTTTATACTGTCTCTGTTTCTACACTGGTCATACTCCAGCAAGCAATAGTGTACTTTCCAGTGTTTGTCATTTATGTATTTCCATGACTCTTGCCAGAAGAACTTCTCTACAACTTACATGAGCATTGTCCTGTAACCACAGCCCTGCAGGTGAATCCCTTTTAGTGGAACTTGATGTAATATCTCCGTGTTTGTTCATCATTAATAGATTCAAGGATGGCAGACATATAAACCTTGATCTTTTCATTTCAGTTTAGCACCTGCTATTTTTCTGGCAATTATTGATAACAACTAAACAGTGAGTAAAATGCCAGGTGCATTCTTCTGTTAGAAGGAGATCATTGACACAGTTGGGTGAAACAATATATTTTGCAAATGTAAAAAAAAAAAAAACAATCAGAATGTAAGTGAATGAACTCATACTAGAGAAATTTTTGACACAGACAAAACTGAATTAAGATATTCTGTAAATTTTACAATAAAAATAAGCAGAATACAACTGAATGAACCCAGACTTGGGAAGAAAGGTCTTTTAGTTTGCCTGTTGTAATACGTTTTTGGCACTGTAGTGCGGTCTCGGAGTTGGTATATATAAGTAGGGGGTGTGTGGGGGGCACAGCCCCCCTCATCGGGGGGCCCCACTTAATCTCATGTTTTAATGTTTTTTTTTTTTTTTTTTTGGAACAGTGTTTTTTTTCCCTTGGAAAAAAATTGCTGTTCTGACAGTTCAGTTTTGTAAGCTTTCGCTTATACGGGTTCGATTAATCACCATTCACTTACCTAAGCATTCGGTGACCTAATATAGACCCTTGCTGAGTAAAAGAGTCATTTTGAAGGAATCTGAATAGTTGGGAGGAAAGTAATGCATCCGACGTTGTTGGAGAAGCAACTTTTCTTTTGCTATAGTATTACAATGATGATCTTGTCTAAGGGAATTGGCTGGTAAATAGATACATAGTATTTGAAATGGTTTGGACATCTTTTTCATTCTTTTTTGGTGGCAGCTACAATGAGTTGTAGGCTGTATTCTGGTTGAATATGAAGTACCCATTAAACTATGGCTGACCTGGCAGATCAAAACAAAGTTATTCTCTTGGTCCAGAATAGGAGGTAGTCTATTTTATTTATTTGTATTGACATTTGATTACCAGGAAAGTCTGACTGGGGTAGAAGTTCTTTTTCAGTGGAGGCCCAGTGAGAAATTTTACAATCTTAAAAAAATAGAACAAAAAATCTGATGTTTAAATAATTACAACAAATAGACATAACATAAAAACATTGGTTTAAAATTGATACAAGGTATATGACAATCATTTAATATTTAGAGAAACTTTAGACAGTTTGTCGAGAAATTACAGGTAAGTTAGTCTAATACAAATAGGAAGTGCATTATGAAGTGAGGGAAAAAAAACAGGCTTATGGTATATTTATAGAGAAAGTAAAGGACGAGAATTTGATAGAAGTAAGTGAAGAGGGGAATGTAATAAGGTATAAGGAATGAAGAGGTATTTGCACACATTTAGGGATATAGTTTATTGTTTATCCTGGTTGAGCCAGAATAGAGACAGATTTTAGCTAGGAAGTCTTTCAGCATGGTTTTGAAAGACAGGAGGGAGGGTATAGGCCTGATGGATTCAGGTAAGGAGTTCTAGTTCTTAGCAACCTTGTATGAGTGCAGAAAATGCTCCGCCAATTATCTAGGTTTGTAGCCAGATAGGAGATTTTGGTCACTGGATCACAGTGACCAACTGGGATCATAGCTGTGTAGAAAGCTTTTTAGTGCTGGACAGACAGATGGATGCTGGCTAATTTTATAGCTGGTACAATGATGTGTATATGTTCGTTGATATGTCTTTCTGGTTTTAATTAGATATGTATTAAAAGTTTGGAAGCAGTCCAACCATAGCCCTAGGTATTAAAGTAAGCAACATTTTCAACATGCATGTTGTCTTTGGTTTTGATCTGCAGGTTATCTGAGTTTGGCTAGTTTAAGCTTGCTTTTGCTGTGATGGGACAATGCTACCCAATGTGCATGCATGCCACCCTCCCTCCCCTGAGATTATAGAATTTTTGCTTTTATAGGAATATTTCTTTTTTAAATTGTATGCCAGAGAAGTGGAGATACCTACCAACCATCATAACAGGGAGGAATTTTGCCCTGATTCTGTGGGAAACCGACAACATTTATGGCCCAGAAATGTTACCTGTGCTCACTAGATCATATGAAAATCAATCAAGATACTACTGACAAATTGCCACCCTCATAAAAGGATTAGACTTCAAGGTTGTACCTTAAGTTTTTTTTTCCTGTAATACAACATTACATGCTATACAATAAGCAAATATGCCTTATCAGATTTGTTAGTTCCTAAAACAGAAGAGTAAAAGAATGAATGCAGAGAGGATTTGCTATCTGCCAAGTGATACATGATAGATGCTTTTTGTACAATTAAAAGATAAGAAGGATTTCAATGTCATACGACATAAAAAGCAGCAGTTTGATCAACTTCATAAACCTGCCAAAAAGCTACAAAAATTGGGGGTTGATGGAATGATTAAGGTGTTTGATTCATAGACACAAGGTACAGTGGTTGATTCTCACCTTTGGGAGGGAAATTTATTAGGCTTAGAAGCAGCCAATAAGGCAGCTAGCCTAGTAATTAGCTATGAACCTATGCAAAGTGCAAGTCAGTATCTGTTGTTGAAATATTTGAGTTACTGTATTATTTGATGGTTGGCTGCAGATTAATTCAATAGTAGTTGCATTACAAATCACAGTGTACAAAGAAGTAGCAGTTATTTATTATTATAGTGTGTCTTTACATGGCTTTGCATGACATAATCATATCCTAATCTTTTGATAGGTAAATGTAGTATTGTTAAAATGAAAGCTTTGCTAGAATTCACATATCATGTTCATCAGCTACCAAACACATATGCCAGCTTTGCAGTATGACATCTGTGTGCATGTGTATATGTGTGTGTGTGTGTGTGGGATGGGGGGGGGGGGTTGGCATGCATAAATAGTCTTTCGGCATTTCCCAGTTAAGGGTTGTCATAGTGGATCACCAATCCATTATTGATTTGACAGTGGATTTTTATGGTGTCGAGTTGCCAGCCTGGCACCCAACCTTCACAGAAGACACACGCTCACGCACCTACCTGCATGTCTTTAAAGTTTACTCAACCACAGTTAGGACATGCAGACTCTGCACAGAAGGCGCTCCAGCCAAGAATCAAACTGGAGAGCCTCTTGGTGTGAGGCAACAATGCTAACAGCTGCACCACTGCAGCCTGGCTTGCATAGATAGTAATTCACCTTATTAATTTGCTTTTATAACCTAAACTGCTGTGGACTTTTACAGTTAGTTCTAGCAGAGAAAACCAATAAAACTACTGAGGTTATCTAACTTGCTCTTCTGCAAATTTGACTTCCAGAGCAAAAACTAAACTATCCACCCAGTTACTTATTTAGAGCAAGAGCCTTCTGGACTTCAATTTATAATGTCCATGAAATAAAAAAACTACATCTGATGAAGCCCAAGTGCACTTGGGAGAATGTACGGAGAAACTTCATGTCAATCGCACAACAGGTAGCAAACTCACTAACGGTACAGAATGCTGTGTGTTCTATTCCCACACCAGGTAAATGCTGCACACCTGAGTGTGTCATATTTCAGATTAGATGGTAAACAACTCCCAAACTGCCTGAGTTGGTGGTAGCTCATCTGGATGTAAAAGATCTCACAGCACCTATTGAAAGAGCAGAGGAAGTTTCCCGATGCCCTGGCCAAATTTCAACCTGGTTGGACTAACCTGCTTAACAAAGGATAAATAAAGTAAAATAAATAAGTAAACATTTTGAAATTCAATACATGCACAAGTTAGAAAAATCCCTATTTCCCATCTGTTTGTAATAGCATCTGAAATAAAAGGGGCCAGACTAAGTGGAAAAGAAAGTAACATCAAGAAACAGTATTGTATATTATTTTGATTTTATTTTAAACATGTCTGGAATGCGTTGGTTTTAGTCAAATTCCAAGATTAAAAAAAAAAAGTGTTTATATGGTGGTTTTAGATCTGCTTCACTGTAGTTAAATGGTGATTTTATTAGTGGATCAGGACTGCATTCACTGTTGTCATTTCCAATCACATCAGGTTTTGCAAATTAAGTAAATTCAAAGCATCATTTTTGATCTGGAGGATATCCTAGAGCTGATTGGCCACCTAAGCTTGACATTCCACCCTCTTAGCATGGAGAGATTGCCATCCAGTCAGAATCAATTACTGTCACTGTGCATTTGAATGCAGACCCAACATATTCAATGAAACTGCATCAGTAAGTGTGTCCTGCGACTAAAATGTTAATAGATTTCAAGAAGTCACTAACAGACAAAATGGTCATCTACATGAAAATAAAACATCCTACATCATTGTGTGTTTTAATTTGGATACAGTAGTGGTGCAACTTTGTTTTAACTTTGAAAGCCTGAATCACAAACAAGCTGACTACCTGAGACCAGGTGTCTACACTTGCTGCATACAGCCCAAGATAGCATGTCAGATAACCTCAATCATGTACATGCACGCATAAATAAATGTGTTTTGCATCTAAAACGTTACTAGATCTATATGGGTGCAGCATTTACGTCATTAGTGGATTTGTCTTAAAATCAGTTTGTAATATTTTTTCATGCGACTGATTTTGATTCAGTGGTATGTCACTGCTTTTCCTGTTTTCTCACCCAAGATTATCTAGTAAAAAGGAAATGAGTTTGTTCCCTCCAACTCTGTTGTTCAATCTAAGAGATGGCATATTTAAATAGCAGGGGGATGGAAGAATGCAGCCTCCCATGTAGGGGTTGCAGAGCTGTTTGTTTTGTTGTCTCCATTTGCTTTTGACTGTTTGTACAGTCAATGTTTTCTGGATTTCTTTTTTCAGTTGCTGGTGTGTCTCAGTAATTTAAAGTATTATACTCTGTGTGTCTATGTACATATGTATGTACCTCTGTGTGTGTATGTGTATGTAAATATTTGTATATATGTGTTTATACACACACACACACATACATACATACATATGTATCAACTGCCACAAGGGCCTTTACTAGTCTAGCTGGCCAACTGGACACTCCACTTCCACCCAGCCTTGCTTTCGCCCATGACTGGTGGCGTTGAGAAGGTTGAAGCTCCAGCTGCAGATCATATTGCTAATGAGTGTGTCTTTTTACTATATGCCTTAACTTTCCCCTACCCCGGCACATGTCTGTTCATGTCCAGAGGGTGGACATCCAATGGGGATGTGCTGGAGTACTGTACTTTTTCTGCAACAACTAAGCTAGAGTCCCTCACCTATTTGCTCTTTATAAAAAAACCCTCTCCCCTTGCATGTCCACTGCTTCCACCTGGAATCTGATGTTGCTTCCTCCATCCATAGACACACTGATATTTCCTCTGATATCCCATGCCTGGGCCATAGTCACGACTTTATCTCTGTACGCCACAGTGCTGTCCGTTATACTAACAGTAGCCAAATAGTCACTAGAGCAAGGTTTTCTACTCTGAAGTGCACCTTTATTTACAGGAGGGTCGACAACAACAACAAAAAGAAAACTCAGTTTATGGAAGAAATTCCACCTGCAGTACTCAGTAACATGCAGTCTCAAATAAATACTTTCTCGAGCGATATTCACTCTGTCGGATTTACACAGTTCAGCACAAATGCCAGGTCTATTTGAAGATGATGTATTCCTTTTGAACAGGGTACAGGGAATTTAGTGACTTAAAGTAAATGAACAGTACTTTCAGAGAACTCACAAGACAAAGTTAGGTTCCACATAGCTTCTCTTTATACTTTTACACTAGCGAGTATTATCTTTATCCTTGCAGATGGTCACAGATGGGGATAACTTGCACTTCCTTCCTCTTGTAATTCACTCCAGGCACGATATATCTAAATGCCCTATGCAGTGAAGGACGCCATATGCTTTCCGTCATCAAAACAACTAAGAGGCTGGTTTCCTACTGGTACACATTCCTACTCCAAGAGTGCACCCAGGACATTCTTCAGGAGGTTTGAACAGGACTAATAGCAGAGCACTAGGCATTCATAAAGGAATTCGCCAACAATGTGTGTGTATGGGTGTGAGGGTGAGTTGGTGGGTGTGTGAGTTTGGATGGCCAAATGATCTTTAGCTGATCTCCAACACATCAAATCTTAGAAAAGTATACCATAGTAATGGAGGGAATTGAACTTAACACTCTGCAAAGATCAATGAGGTGTGTTTCTCTGGTTTGTTTTCAATGCATTGTGAGCCAATGCAATGCAGCAAAAATGTATGCAGATATATTTACACACACACACACACACACACACACACACACACACACACACACACACACACACACACACACACACACCATCTATCTAGCTGGAAAGACTCTAATTAGAATATCATAATGTGCAGGCATTACTTTGTGTGAGATTTGGATAGATTGGGGATTAAGAATGTACCCTTTCCCAACTGCTGTGCAATCTCAGAGTTAGTAGCAGGAGGTAGGTGCAGGGAGTTTTAGATGTTTTGATATTTTAAGTTTGATACTTTTACATTCAAGATTTTGAGTGTGCATGACACAGACACACACATACACACACACACACACACACACACACACACACACACACACACACACACACACACACACACACACACACACACACACACACACAACAAAAACATATTAGCCTTTGTAAAAAGTATGTAATGTATTTCTAAGTACAAACATTATCTGAGTAATATTATGTACTCCTGCTTTCTGCAAAATGTATAATATTGTGTAGTATTTCTGTTGTTGACTTAATCTGTGCCATGGGTCATGGCTGAAAATGTTTCTTGAATGTTTTTTTTACAATTAATATAAAAATGAAACTATATAAATGAGAAAATAAAGCATGTTTTGTGTACCAGGAATGGCAATAAGTCTAACTGGAAAGTGCCATAGCAGTTGCAGAAACAATATGAATAACTAGAGAAATTATTGCAAGAAAAGAAGAAATCTACCCTACCTCTCAGTTTGAAGAACAACAACTCATTGTAATTGTTAAAATTCTTGGTTCCATGTTGAAGAGTCTTTCCATATACTCAGTGTTTATGTTTATAAGAAAAAACAACTAATAGTAAATAATAACAAATCATACTGTTCTTTTAAAATATGAAAATGTAATGAATACATTTTAAACATGCAGCTAACTTCCTAGTTACAAATGTTTGTTGTCCAACATTTTGTTTGCTTGTCACCTGTCTCAGGAGATATCACTTCACATGTATTACACATAACTATGTACTCAGCAATAGATTTTCGAACAACACTCACTCACTCTCTGTCTCTGAAATTTTCTGAGAAAGTATGAGTTGTGCCAAAGTTGTCCCATCCCTGTTCCTTGACTCTCCAAGACATTTAATATATGTTACAACCATCCAATCACATATTTAAATGCCCTTACCATGAATGATAATGGTTCTACGTGGTTACCTAGTTATAAAAGTGAAATAATAGTCAGTTTATTCTGCTGAGTTTACCACAGACTAAGGGTCACCCACAGGGTTCAGTTTTCGGAATAGGTTTCTTCAGGTTTTATCTTAATTCCTCTATCAGTTTCCTAGGCTTATCTTTGTCGAGCATGCATACAGCACAGCAATCCTTTGTTAGGACAAGTCCCTTTCTGCTGCACATTTCAAATTGAAAAGTTTAACTGAACGTGGAAAATAATTATATGTCATATCACTTACAAAAATGCCAACAAAATTAAATCAACTTTCTTTTATAGTAACAAATATTTAAATTATTCCATTAGATCTTGCCATCATGATGAGTACTGAAGGACCCATTGAAAGAACTAAATACTTTATATATCTTTGATTAACACTTGACTATTGATTTTCACTGATTCTTTGGATAGACTCCACTTAGAGCCCTCATTTTACTAAAACTAATCACAGAGAGTTTACCCCTCCAAAGTCAAGAAGGAACTAATTTATATTTTTTTATATTTTGCCAGCAACATTGAGTGCACATTGTTCAGAAAACAAGATATATTGGGAACATATTCAATTTAATAATTGAAATTCTGCATTTCCTCCATCTATCAATATCTAACTTCATTTTTTAAATGTTGGTAATACTTGATGTAAAACCATTGAACACAAAACTAACTAGAAACTAAAATAAGAAAACAAACACAGGAACCGGAAAAAACTAAGAATTTAATGAGCGTTTTTGTCTGCAATTAAGTGTAATTGCAGATGAAAGCGTTCATTAAATTCTTAGTTTTTCCGGTTCATGTGTTCGTTTTCTTATTTTAGTTAATACTTGATGTAAAAAAACTAGTATTAAAATCTAAGATACATTTGATCATGAAGCACTTTTTATTTTCATTCAGGGTAACAATTTAGCAATTTAAGTGGATGAAGGCTAGATTTTTATCATGCTCAGTTTGCTGCTAGACGCACTAAAGTATTATTTGCTAAACCTTGAAAATATTTGAGATACATTTGGATGTTGAATGCAGACTAAAATTTCATCAGCCAGCAATTTAATCTAAAAACCAATCAGTACAAACAAAATGAAAACTCCAGCATTCAGAATCGACAATGAGCTGAAACACCTGGCGTTCATAAGGATCATTTAGATGTATCCCATGTGTCTCTGATACAAGAGGTTTGGGAGATCACTCAGTGGAAGTTCTAGCTTTGCTGGAGTTTTCATTTTGTTTTTACTAATTGGTTTTTCAGTGACCTTCTCACGCATTGTTTTAGTTTGTTGTTTGGGATATTTTTGCAGTGACCCCAATGATAATGGACATCAGCTGGGTATAACAGCCCTGTGTTTCTAATGCTTAGGCAAACACTCTGCTTGTGCTGTGCTGATAAGGTCATAAGGCCAAAATATGTATATCCACAGCTAGTGGGGTTTGGCTTTATTGGCCTGTAATTGTCCAGTAAAACGATGAAACAAGTCATGGGCATTCATGGGCATGAGCTGAAACACCTGATGTTCATAAGGATCATTTGCATATATCCTATGTGCCTCTGATACAAGAGGTTTGGGAGGTCACTCAGTTGAAATTCTAGCTTTGCTGGAGTTTTAATTTTGTTGTTACTAGAGCAGTTGGAATTACTCTGCATTGTATTATCATGCATTTGTATTACTTCCATGAATTCCATTTAAAAAATCAGGTATAATGAGGTCTGTTATTGGCCGAAATCTTTTAGCCAATATCATTATCACAATTTTGATATTATTGTTTGCTGTTAATAAAATAAGTAAAAAGGAAGTCTTCTTTTTCGGGAAGGAAACTGAAAAAGTCCATAACATGGCCTGCTTTTTCATATGTTCATAGGTACCATTTTAAGGCTAGCTTGTTTTGCTTTTGATGTTTAAATTAATCTATTATATTCAGTTAGAGACTGGTCTTACCCATACCATGGGCGATAATTGTATATTATCCCTAATGAGAATAATTGGGATCATATTGCAGATAATTTAGGGGGACCCATGCATGTGATAAAGCATTTAGGAGCTATCCCTGTCCATTAATATAGCAGAGGGGGCAGTCCTGGTGTACATTTGCTGTTTTCCATCCTTAGATCTAAGTTAAGCTTGAATATGGACAGGGACAAGCTTTGTTTTAAGTGAATGGGGAATCTGTTTCACTGCAGCAGTATCCTCTTTGAGATATACCTGTCCCTCCACACCATTCTTTTGATATTGCAGAAGAGGTTTATACCCCTAAACTGAATATTTCTGATGGCATTTGACTTGTTGATATGCAGTAAATTAATCAGTATTGGGACAGGGAATGCCTTATATGCTAGATATAGGAGGCTACCTCTTAGCAGTCTGCAGTATACTGGGCTTTGAGTTAGCCCATGCAGGATATTTTGCTTGGGCCTTGTATCCTTTTACAAAGGTAACCCTGTGGGCATTCCAAATGTTGCATGTGTCTGGACAGATATGTGCCAAAGGGGTCATTATACTTAATGACTGGCCTAGTGATGGCTGAGTAAAGATGGGCAATGACATCCCTAGATCTAGACACAATTTCTTGGAAAAAAACCTATATAGTGGCTGAGACCAGTGTTAAGGGTATGGTTAAATCATGCTTCATGCTATTTAAGATGCATCGAGGGGATATTGCCAGGACCCATCAATGCATTTTTTTAGCACCTTTAGGACTTGGTCTTGTGTGATAGCTGAGATGAGTCAGTTTCAGTTACATCTTGAGGGGAAGAGGAGTACAGTTAGAGCTATATTTATTGGTCAGTAGAGTAACTAGATCTTCAGCCTCAGGGTAGGTGACATCATTAATAATCAGCTCAGCCCATTGTTGTGTTGTGCGTTTGAGCTTATGAACATAACTAAAAAAGCCTTATGATGACGATGACTTTAGTAGTTATTTTAAATTCACTTTGGTGGATTTTATTAAGCACCTGAGTTTGTTTATTTCAATCATGAGAGCTCTAATAATTCAGGAATTAGTCTTCTAACCATTGGTGAAAATTCTCTTCCATTTATTGTAAAGCTTGTTGATATTATGATTCCACAATGAGAGTTTGTTTCAGGGGTTTGCCCTCCGCTTGTTCCTATTGGGTACAACTGCATCTATGTAGTTGTTTACATGCTTGTAGTGTGGTGGTGTGTGTTTCCACATTTTCATTGGAGTTAACTGGGTTTGGTGGGGATTTCAAGCTTGCCATTGTAACCCTTTGGAGTAAGTAATTGTCTTAAAGAAACACTGGATGGAAAAGATCTCTGGTTTCAATATTATTTCAAAGGAGACTGCTTTATGGTCAGACCTAACAAGTGATGAAGATACACAAGGTTTGTCGCAAAATGCCCCTGTATTATTGAGAAAAAGTTCCAAGATATTTCCCCTAGTGGGTGGGTACGTAGACTAATTGTTCCAGGGCATTTGTATTGAAAAAGTCCAGTAATCTCTGGACTTGTACACTAGTGGTGGTGTAGGGTTTTGCAGTGGGATGGTTTTGCAGTGGGATGGTTTTGATCACCTAAGAAAATGATTTTAAGTTTAATACTAAGTGGTTCTAGTTCCCATAGATAGGTGCTGTGGCTTTAGTATTTTGCCTAGGAGGAGTTCTATAGCTAGTGAATATTGGGATTGCTGTTTGGACATGAAAAAGCTCTACAGCATCATACTGCTTTACCAGCCTCAATACGAGTCTTTTCTCGATGAAGATTCCACATTTCCCCCTTCTGTGCAATTGCTGAGCTAATCATGTGGACAGTGTCCGTGTTCCATAAAGTCAAAAGTCCACAATATTAGAAATGTTTATCTAGAAAAATCAAAGCTGTCAAAAGGATGAAGGACAATAGTTTTGCCTGCTGTAAAAGACCTGCTTTCGAAATTAAATATTTTATCTCAAATATTTGTGCAGGAAGTCGGCTGGCCCTTGTGTATGCAAGCATACTTGTCCTCCTCTAGTGAAAGGTTTTCCAGAAAAATCTGGATGTCTCTGGATGTCACTCTGATGGCCAGCTTTCAGCTCACTAGGGTCCAAATAGACTGACTGACTGTGGGAGAAGTGATCATTGATAAGCAGTGGGAAGAAAACGTAAAAGAAATAGGAAGCAGATTATAAGATAGTTTTATCACTGCAGAGATATAGAAGGACTCAAGCATGGTTTATTAATAATTCAGACACAGTAAACTATCATTTATTAAAAATGTAGTTAGGATGGCGACTAATCATTCTCTGAAAAAACGAAAGCTGTGTGCTTCGCAAACAGTATCTCTGTTATAAATGTATGCATTTTCTAGGTATCTTTAAGCCATTCTGGACTTGCACCTTATAATCTCTAATCCTACCTAGCATTTATGTAAGTGAAAATGAGTAAGTAAATAAAGAAGTCCCCCCCCCCCTCGTTAGAACTGCATCGCTCTCCATTTTCTTACTCATTTCTTCTGATGACCATAGTAGTTTTCTTTTGTTTACTTGCTTCTCTCAAATGAGTCCTGATTTGTAGCTTTCCTTGTTCAGGTGGACTTTTGCTTCAGTTACTCATTTTTGGTAGCTTCATAGTGACCTTGAAGTTAAATCCCATCATAAAAAGATAGTCTTATTACTGTTGCTATATTATCTTTCTCTAAACCTTGCTTTAAAGTCTGAACTGTGTGCTCTGCTTCGGCATTTGAAGTTTAATTCTACAGAGTAGCATGAAGATAAAATGAGACCAGAGGGTGGGAGGTTGGCATAATGGCTAAGGTGTTTGCCTTACAGACACTAGGTTTGATTCTCACAGGGGGTAATTGGCTACGCTTAAAATGGCCCATATGGGAAATTAGTCTAGTACTAACCTATGAACCTATGAGTACCAAATTCATCACAAGCCCTTAGAAATTTATATGAACAGGAGTTCAAGATATGAAAAATACATTTTAGCAATCTGATGTTACTTTTAGTAGGTACTGAAAAACAGGCATGAAACAGCATTTCACAAAAAAATTAAGCTTGTGTTTCCTTTGAGAACAAGCTCACCTCTACAGTAAGGGGCTTTAACCTGTGCACTACTTATTAACTATAACCAGCTTCAAGATCATTGTACTTTGGAGGAAAGAGAATTTTATCCATGCAGACCAACCTTGTTTGAAGATCCAGTCTGAAAGAAATGTGCATTTTGTACGCTTCTCCTTACATTTTCTGCCCTGCTGCCCTGCCAAAGTCCTTTGATGAATTACTGCACACGAGCCATATGATGACATTTAAATAGACAAACTGCATACATTGTCCTGCACCGCTGTTGTGCATCTTTTTCCAAACAAGTTGAGAAACTCTCCAGCAATGAACAATAACTTTGCTAAACCTCTCGCATGCTAAGTATTTGTGGAGCAAGGCATTTCGTCCATGACACAAAAAGGCCAACATATGTGAATTCTGCTGGAGATCTCATTTTAGAAATACTTATATAACCTACATGTAACAATGTCAATGTATGTGACTAGTAACACTGTGGTATTACAGTTAACAGTCCAACTTGACATAACCTTGTTCTGTGGAGTAGGGAGGTAAAACTATAACTATGACCTAGATGATTGGAGTTCCAATAGATGGTCAGGTATTGTAAGATCCAGGAGGTGGATAGTGACATTTAGCAGCCTTGACCATCTTGTAGAGAGAGAGAAGTGGTTCTGGTCATGTTATACCCATCATGTATGTTGTGGCTTGCCAGGTGTCAGACATGGTCAGGACTGGAGGTGTGGGCTTAACTCTGCTGAGCAAGTGACAGCAGATGCCAGAGATGTGTGAGATGAAGTACTTCTGTGTTAGACAGGTGAGAGTGAGTCCTTATAGTGACAATGTGGACTGACATCAACCACCTGGGAATAGGTTTACAGCCATTAAGCAAAATCCCTGGTGGATTTCTTAATGATGGTTTCTGTGACTGGATTCTGGCTTGTAAGGAATGAATAGGTGAGGCCTGGCTTTTGTTCTGATTGCAATGAATGGGCAAAGAGACCACAAGCAGTGGTGATGTTTGGCTGCTAACTAGCACTGGGTACACAAGAAAAAAACTTAGTATAAAATACTTTGAAAAATAGTCATCTGCTTTCTTGTTGTATAGTAGTGTCGTAATACACCTGAAATGCTAATGAGCTGTAGGCAGCCATGAGGGCACTCCTTATGCCCTTTGTTCAGCATTTGCTTTTGGAAATGTATCCCTTTTGCAAATTTCTATAAGATTTTGGTCAGTCTGACACTACCCTACTTTATGTGTGTGAATGAATTTATCCTTTTTTCTTTTATATTAGAGTTGTGTTTCACACAGTTGGCAGTGGTCTGGTATCCCTTACATCCTATTTTCTTCTTACTATGGGAACTAAAGAGCTTGTTTCTATTTGGTTACTTGTAATGTTAATATTAAAGCCAGATATAGCTCTCAACCTCTTATAGCAAGAAATCAGGACAAAGCCATAAATAAAAGTGGGACAAAGGCCCAAGAAAAGGGACTATTTTTAAATATTGCTCCTACAAACTTAGAACGTTGATAGAATAACAGGTTTTACATTAGCATATATTTTCTGAATAGTGTGAAACTCAAATCTCTGTCATTATTTTTCAACTTAAATCTTTAACAATTTACCACTAATTTGCCAGAAAAATCACAATTTTGTGAAAAATAGACCAAAAATATGAGGCAAAAAATCTGGACGTTCTGCAAAAATCTGTACATTTGAGACATATGAAGCCAGATAAATCGATGCCCTATTTTTGAAGTAATCTAGCAGCTGTGTCTGAAACTAAATTCCAGCAATTGAATACTTCTGCTGTTGGGCTAAAATATAGTTGGACGTTTACTATTTTCATGTGGCCTGGAGAGTATTTAGGTCAGTTCTAGACCAACAACTCAAGAGCTGAGGCTTTTCCTTAGTTAATGACAGAAATTGTGCTCATCTGCAGTTGTCTTTTAAGAAGCATTGCAGTGGTGCCAGTGGTTAGCATTGTTGCCTCACAGCAAGAGGTTCTCTGGTTCAATTCTTGGCTGGAGTGCCTTCTGTGCAGAGTCTGCATGTCCTCCCTGCAGTTGAGTGAACATTAAATACATGCAGGTAGGTGTGTGTGTGTGTTCCTTCTTTGAAGGTTGGGCACTGGGCTGGCAACTTGACACCGTAAAAATCCACTGCCAATCATTAGCGGACCAGTGATCCACTGTGGCAACCCCTAACTGGAAAATGCCAAAAGAAGTTGTTGTTGGCTATACGAATATTTACATTTTAGTATATGTAAGAAACAAAATTGTGATAAGTTAATTCATGTCTCTGATAAAATGGATTATTCACATAAGTCAGATACAATCAGGTGGCTTGAACTGATTTATTATGTCCATTTGTATATGTCCTTGATGCATCCTTCTGTAAACACTAGTTCAGGGTGTCATATTTAGTTACTATCACAGATCTCAATCAGTCAGTCTAATGCAAACTGCCCAGACATTAAGAAGCTCAGAAGCATGCAGTTCAGGCACACTCATAATAGCTTCCTAAAATAAATCGATCATTTTAGTCAGACATAAGTATTTCGGAACATGCAGAAAAAATAACTTTTTTGCCAGAGTTTAAATTCACTGAGTTGTTGTCTGTTTAAGACTTTTCACTCAACAGTCTAAATGATTTGCATTTTTTCCTTTGACAATGTTGTCTTTCAGAGAACAAGCTACACCTGGTGAGTTACCCACTGTTTGATTAATCATATTTGAAAAGAAACAGGTGCTGACGTTTGACTAAAACATAAATGTGTGTACACATTTGGCCCTTGTTATGCATTAATTACTTACATATTGTGAGACTATGTATCTCACTAAACTAAAAGTGCATCAACAAAGCTGAGGTTTGGAGAGAATCGTACAACTGTCAGTTTATGGAGAAGTTCCTCTGGCAAATGCAATGGAAAAACATCTGTGATAAATAAGGGAATATATTGTGGTTCACTCAGCTATGAGCTAATACATGACAGCTGAATGAAAGTAAATGGCAGGAATATATTTCCTGTCAGAGGAAATATGCGGAGTAAAAAGACATTTATAACCTATAACTTGGGTGTTATAATTATAATAAAATAGACTTCAGCATTACAATGAATGCTGAAGTGAAATTAAAACACTTGGTAAAAATGAGAAGATTTTCTAAGGGATTAGTAAAACAAATATTTGTCAAGCTCAAGATTGATAGGTACATTGCTACAGTATTGTTTGTGTTGTCTTAAATCCTACATGTTTCTACAGCTTGCACTCCATTTAGACAGCCTCACTTATTAAAGGTCTAATCTGAACCAGAAAAGTTTTTTGCTGTGTTTTTCTTGCATATTTTTTCATAAGCTGTCAAGTTTTATTCTCTTAACAGCTTAAAG